>NW_021635911.1:0-172709 GCF_004799145.2 Neltuma alba | reverse complement strand
ACATTAATGAAAAAATATATTATTTAATTAAATATAAAGGACAAATATTACATATACATGAATCTCTTCAGATCGCGGATCCACCCACTCTAACTAGCCATTTGCGGTCTTCCTAGTATGTGTTATCTCCCAAACCTGATCTAGGGGGCAAACTGTCCAGTGGTGGGGTCTCTCTATAAAGCATAATATACAAAAATAACAAATATTGAAAAATAAAAAAAATGGATAAAAAAATAAAGTGTAGTGAAGAGGCAACTTACTATAGAGAACTCAACCTCCGCAAATGATCAGGGACCACATGTATGCTTTGTTACTTGTTTTGCTCGGTTTTGTGTGTTTCTAGCACTTTTGTTCTACATCAAATTTGAGTAACTACTAAGTATGTTGAATGATATAATTATATTATTCATTTAAATAGTTGGTATTTAGTAAGATACCTTAAATGGATCTGACTGAAAATATGTCAATAACCACTCCCAATCTTCAAAACTTACAGTTTGAGGTGGATTTGCCAACCTTTCTTCATTAGTGTCAAATTTCTTATAGTGGGTATGCAAGTTGGTCTTCCAATTTCTAAAAGCATTTTGCAATGTAGTCACTATTATTTTTTGAAACTTCTCTTCATCTGTTGCAACAGCAGGTTGAAATTTTTCCTAAAATAAAAATCAATATCAGCATAACTACTTGTTTTGAAAGCATAATTAAACTAAGATATATATTTACTAAACATAAATTGTACCTTCACTTTTAAAATCATAACATCAATATAATTTATGTAAACATTCTTCCATTCAGCACAATCCTTCAAAGATATTGTGGTTCTAATAACATAACCACAATAATTAGCTAGCTCTCTTGCTCCTCGCCCTACTGCTCTTGTCATGTCATTTGTGAAAGTAAGCTCAATCTTTCCTCCAAATTTAGTCATTAAGTCCACATCGAGTGACTTATAAACTCCTCTACCTTTCTTAATTATATTAGAAGAGCCTATCATTCAGGTGAACAAATAATACAGTCAAAAGTATGTGATGCTAATTAGTTACTTGTTTATATAAAAGTAAAGAAAATTTACCTGCACTACTGTTTTGAATAGGGGGAGAGTTGGCAGGCAATTCCTCGAATTATACTTGGAGTGGTCGAGGTGAAATGGTATGTCTAATTGTAGGGGTAGAGCTAATACCTCCACTACATGTGATGCCATGTCGTGTGAAGGAAGAGCTTCTCCCACCTCGTCCTCTCTTCAGCCCTGACATATCCTGCAATAATGTACAAGATTTAGATTGTTTTTTATGTTAATAAAACTACTCTTTATGAAGATAGTACATATTAACAAAAATTACAAAATCTAACTTGTCAAGAATATATTAGTAAAAACTACCATTTATAAGGATTGTAGTTTCATTCCTCAGACAGTAACTTCAGCGTTAAATCAGCTTATCAAAGAATATGTAATAGGAGACATCATGCACAGAATGTGGACTGGTGTAATTTCTAGAAATGGGGAATACTGGAGATAGTGAAGCTGTTCATGTGGCAGGTTTATCAAGAGAGTTTGCCCACGAACTCTATCAGAGCAAAACGAGTGAATTCTCCCCAATTTAAGTGCCCGCTTGAGTGTCATAGTGAGGAATCTATCATACATACTTTGTGAGATTGTGAAATTGTGAGAATGTAAGGAGAGTTTGGCTTTCATTGATTAACCCGATATATATACCTATGTTTGTTAGTGGTAACGTGCAGATTTGGCTAGAATGGAATGGAAGAAATGAAGCTGGATCCAAAAGAATAGGAAGATGGCCATGGGAAAGAGTGTTGGCGATTGCTTGCTGGCTCATATGGAAAAATAGATGCAGGCAAACTTTTGAAGGTAGCTGTGAGTCGGCGGAATCCACTATACAACAGTATGTCTTTCAATTGCTAAAAGGAGTTGAAAATGATAGATACAAGTATCAAATTTTCCAGATCCCAAATAGAGCACGTTGCAAATGGAGCCTACCTCCGAAAGGATTTGTCCGCATCGATATGGATGGATTAGTCCAACAACAGGGACAGGCAGCATGCGGAGGCGTGATTAGAGATGATAAAGGCACCTGGATAATGGGCTTTACCAGGAACTTGGGCTATGCCACACTAACGGTAGCAGAGGTTAAGGCGATCCACAATGGGCTCAACCTGTGTAAAAGCTTGAAATCCCCAGAATTAAGCTACACACTGACTCCATGGAAGCTATCTAGCTGCTGATGTTTGACTGCGAGACAGGGCACCCGATGTATGAGGAAATAACAGAGATAAGATCCCTTATTACAGACCCTTAGAAATAGTACATGTGTACAGGGAAGCCTTGAAGTGTGCGGACTTGCTTGCTAAAAATGCTCATGGAGACCTGATGGAATTGTGAACTATGGTAGAACCTCCTGACCGCTGTTTGCGGATATTATACCAAGACTTAGAGGAAGCTACTAGGGATATAGCCCCTATATATTACTCACCCGGTCCTTAATATAAGACCGATGTCACCCCGCACTAGTAGCTCGACACTATCTTTCTTTAATTTCAAGCTTTAGCTTGCCTTGTTATTCAAAAAAAAAAAAAAATCACCAAGCATCACAAAAGGCATATAGCCCCTATCTATTACTCACCCGGTCCTTAATATAAGACCTATTTAACTAATTTGATTAGATTAAAGAAGTTAGGTAAGTTAGTTAATTATAAGAAAAGTGACGCATTTTTCCTAAAACACTATAATCATCTTTCTTAATACCCCATCTTCCTCTTCTACATGATTATGGTTGAGGGAGTATCCATGGGGGTAATTTAGAAAAAATTAATAAATATGAGAAATGGGTTTTATATTTAGGACCAAAACCAACTCAAAAATTGGGTCTTATATTAAAGTCCGGAGGAGTATTATTTCTTGGTCCCGCCCTTATAATGCCCACCCGTAAGCTTCCGCCTTAACATTTATGGAACCAAAATCTGTAGCAACTGACACTCATCCCATTGGGATGGGCTATGATAAAGCACGTTTTGGGCTATACATATCGGGCTATATATGTACCAATTCCATTTTGGGCCTAGGGCAGTGAAGTTACTCCCCCTTCTTTTTTTTCCCCTTCTTTATTGATGCTTAATTACCAATTAATTTTTAGAAAGAATTAATATAATTTTAATTTTCTTAAATTTGTCCTCATTTTAATTTTGGTCTCTCAATTTTTAAATTGTAGGTTTTGGTCTATTAATTTTCTTTTCATTTAAAACAATGATCCCTATAATTCAATAAAAACTTAAATCATTTTACTTTTTGAAAGATAAAACCTATGATTTGAAACTTAAAGGATTAAAACGAAAATAAAAACAAATTTGAGGATCAAAGATTATATTAACCTTTTTTAGAAATCACTGAGGTTGGGTTTAACAGAAAATACTAGTCTCTTACAACATGGTAAGTTAAGATTTGATTTTCTTACTATAAGAGTTGCCTCGTGCTTCACAATATCTTGAACATGTTTGTCTTAAGTTGGAAGATACATGTGTCTAGCAAAGATAAAAATAAAAATAAAAATAAATCTTTTAATGCTTTAAGAGGATTTTCTATTTTAATTAGATTTTTTCCTTATAAAATAATTTTCCTAACAAGTTTGGATCAAATTATAACCTCTAACTTTTTTTTTAATTTTTGAGAAAACAAATCCTTAATTCGAAAAATTAGCTTTAAAATTGTTTATAACTCTTTTTGGAAAGTAAACTCCTTTATCTCTTTAAAATTTCATCTAAAAATAAGCTTTTTAGCCGACTGAATCCTTTTTGAGACGTTTTCCAGCTTGTTTGTCAAAGTGTTTGGAGGGGTAAAAGTAGCTTATAAGTGTGATAAATTAGTTTGTAAATTTGAGAGCTTTGTCATAGTTTTTGGCCAATTTGACTTATAAGTCAAAAGCTATTTTTTTAAGCACAATTGTAAAAGCACCTAAAACTTACTTGTGACTTATAAGAAAGTAGTTTTTTAGAATTAAAAGACATTTTTGTCCTTACGTTGTTTTTATGCTTCTCTCTATATATTTTTTGTGCTTCCCAATCAATTTTTAAATTTTAATTTTTAATATTCTTTTCAGTGAAAATAATTTTTAATAGTTTTTATAATATTTTAAATTTTTAATATTATTTTTTATTTATATTCACATAAATTATATAGAGTATATCATCCAATTAATTATGTAATATTATTTGGTTAAAAAATTTTCATATTATTATAATTTCTAATTTAAATATAGTTTATTCATTAAATATAAATTTTTCCTATTACAAAAATTTAAAATTATTATATTTTGTAAATTCATATTTTTAATCATTTTTTGTTATTTAATAAAATTCATACCCATATTGGTCATTCTACAAACTAAACTTATTCAATTATAATCTAAACAACTTTTTTATTTTACAAACTAACTTTTACAAAAATCAATCTAAATATAAATCATATTATCCAATCTAGCTTTTACCGAATCTGAAATAACCTTCCTAAATAAACAGATAAACTTAACTTTTTCATAGTAACTTTAAAAAATAACTTTTTATAACCAAACTATACAAATACAAACTCAAATTATATCACAATCATCTACATTAACTAATTATATAATATTGTTATCCATGATAGGAAAGAGCAGCATCGAATCATACATCTTATCACGGATAAAAGAACTTTTTTTAACTCATTCAAATGCAAACTGTATAAGAAAGGATCAATCTTATCTAATATGGTTATAAAACAACATATAATATAGCTCATAAATCAAAATATTAAAAATTAAATCTTAATTCATACTTTATAATAAATTCATAAATAAATCACATGCGAATATGAGATCCTAGGCCTCTGGCCACCTATCAGCACACATACCACAATAGTACACTCAAAGGACATAAGAAATAATAATGCATGAATCAATTAAAACCAATTTATCCTAAGGTGGCAATATACAGAATACAACATAGCTTATAAATCGAGGAGCCACTACAAGTTGCTAATGTAGCTTTACTCCTCTTGAGCCTTCCCTAACGTCCCTCCTTTAAAGCTTTCACTTGAAAAATGTTAAACAATAGGGATGAGACAACGTCTCAGTAATTAAATCCCTACTTATCACACACACTAGCATGGGCTAGCGAGGTGTCAGGTGGGATATGCATAGTTAATAATAGTCAATAGACACTTATCTAACAGTTGAACTTATTTTAACCATATAGATCAAATATATCTACCAATCTCATGCAATTGATAATTTCAAAAGAGATAACATACTTTTTATTTATTCAAAAGATATAAACATCAATGAAGATTTCATGTTATATGCAGTCCATGAATCCCAAATCCATCCTTATATCCTCCTTATTTCTACCGACTGGATCCATGGGCTAAGTTCTTTCCATTTGATTAGCTACTCTAACAAGCTCACCGCATGAGTGATATAGACCGGCTAAAGATCATAGAGCACTCGGTGGACCATGGGTCCCCCCTCGAAGAACTAGTGGGGTGTTGCAGTCCCTTAAAGAACTAGTGGGACAATAATAGTGGCCAACTTAGAGTTCCGTATGGAGGCCGATACCACGTGGTAAGTATATAAATATCAATAACTCCAATCATCTCCTTTCCCCGCACAAACTAGATGCACATGGTTCAAAATAACACATTTATATGCATAATCAACTGAATTCCAAAATAACACCTTATAGTCATAATCATTAATTTCTAACAATACAAACAATTTCAATCCTTTTCAAAACAATATCCCACAAGACAGTTTATACAAAACATAATATATGTATACAAAAATTGGTTATAAAATCACTCACCAATCTCGTACTAATACATGTAACAGATAGAAATTTAGTTACCCGTTCTCCTAGCTAATAGTCAAGTGCAAACGAGGCCCATACTCGAAAATGCCACAATAGGGTTTATATCTACAATTGAAATTAAAAAATTATTTCTATAGTATTAGAGTAAACTACTCACAAATTTCTAACTTTTAACGCTCCCTCTAATACCTTCAGCTATTACTCGAAATTCTACCTCAAAATGTTTTTTCTAAGGTTTGGGGTAAGAACATATATATGATGATTTATATTCAATTCATAGGCTCCCTTAACTTACGTTGTCTTTAATTATTAAATTATATCATTTGAAGCACCAAATTCATAACTTAGATAGAGAACCTTCAATTTATAACTTATATTTTATCTTCAAAGAATTTAGACAGACAACCTCAATATGAGTTAATTTATTCTCATTGTAGAAGTCTAATTATTAATCCAGCCATTGAATTTAATTTCTTACATGTAACAAGACTACTCTCTAAATTTCAGGTTAATCCAACGGTTAAAAAATTTAAAACACTAATTTACTCTCTAATATTCTATTTACCAAATATAAAAAAAAATAAAAAATGTACCTGATAACTTGTAACTCATACATTGAATTAACAATCCAACCGTTGAAACTAACAAGTTTGAAATATAAGATCAGCTGACCAAATTGTAGTCCGATCCAATGGTTTACAAACCTGTAAACAGTACTTTACTGAGACTGTCTCAGTTTTGTGCGAAAATTATTTAATTTATCTTTAACTCTCCCCTACTACTACCTATATATAGGCTCCTAGAGCTTCCTCTTCCCATCATTTAGTTGATGTGAGACTTTTTAACATTGCTATTTTATTCATTTTCTCATACACACACACACACAAAATCAGAATTATTTTAATTACATATATGTATATTTAACCTCCACCTATTCTATAAAAATTTGTTTAAATATTAGATATATGAAAATTAGGATGTTACAGAATCTGACTTTTCTAAAAATCATACTAAAAACAAGTTTTTTTTTACCACTAATTCAAACAGATCCTTTGCTTTTTATGATTTATTCAAGCCTCACAAACACGTTATAAACTGCTGTCTTATTTTTCTTTTTCTTTTTTTTCCCTTAATTTTTGGGCTTTTTTCATAATTATAATTTTGACTCAATATTTGATCTTATTTATATTTTTGTTCCAATTTAACTTATTTAATTTTACTTGTATTCAAAATTTAAGATGTTACACAGCATCCGAATTATAGCTTCACTACAACCATGCATATGAAAGTTGCAATTTTCACAGCATCATCAAAGTTTCACAAGACTAGACAATCTATAAGTTAAGGCTATTTTGCATTTCTTGTTTGAGATTGGGATATAAAATGAAAACTTTCATATGGGTGAAGCTGCAATCTTATGATCCTAGCCTATGTCACATTTCTTGTTTGAGATTGGTGTTATGTTGAATTATCTAAGTTGCCTCAACTATGTCTACATTCTTGAACTACTACATCAATGTTGTCACATGTGAAAAGAGTATAATTTGCTCAATGATCTTCTCATCCATTCAAATTTCAGTGGTACTATAGAAAATGAAATCCACTTGCTCCTTCAATCCTTTTTTGATCACTCTCTCTCTCTCTACAAAACTTATTCTACAAAACTGATGATTTATGAAATTCCAATTCCCCGGACCATATTATACCAATATTAGTTGTATCATTTTCTTTATTTTATAAATTTCATCTTTTTAACATAAAAATATAGCACTAATTGACATTGGTTATTGAGTATATCACGTTTATTTTATATCTTGAATTGTTTCTTGGGAAAACTCACTTTAAAAACTAATTGAAATACTGAAGTTATAAATAGGGTCTCTAAATTTAATAAATTCCTAGTCAAGTCATGGATCCAATTTGGGATTTATAAATGTGGAGTAGTATTTTACCTTAGTGCCTCTTTTCTCTACCATAAAACTTTTGTCCATCTTCTTCTCTTGTTCCTCTTTCTCCCTTCGCTTCCTCTATTCCTCTTCCTGCCATCTCGATACCTAACTGTTGATTATCTTTACCTCCCTAGCTTTCCTTTAGGCAATGTTTGGTACAAAGAAATTGGAGGGGAAGGAAGGCGAAAAAAATTTCAATGAGCTCAATTTAAAAAAAATAAAAAAATGGGGTTATAAAATTTTGATAAACAAAAAGTGTAAAATAAAAGAGTAGGCAAAATTAGTTAAAAGCTTTTAACCTCACTTTTATAATTTCTTAAATCGAGCTCATTAAAATTTTTTCAACCCTTCTTTCTTCACCATTTCCCTCATACCAAACACATTAGAGAGATTGTATGTAAGATATATGAGTAGCAACACGATCATATCTTTAATCCATTGCTAGTTTGATAGATCGCTTTGGTTCCCCTATAGAGATGCAAGGCTTCATTATTTTTTCTTTGTTTTTTTTCCCAGTAAAACATAGACTAAAATATCATATGCATCATCAATATGAACTCATCTTATTATTGAAGTGTTAATACACTTATATAGACTTCACAATATGACACGTGAGCCTTTAGATGACAGCTGTAATGCAGTAAACAATTTAACAACTTGTAAAACTAATAACAGAACGTAGAAGGACACGTGGCTAATATTCCCCCTATTGAAGCCAAGCTACTCTTCATTTCTCAGCAGAGGCTATTTGTGAACCTTGAACTTCTTCTTGAGAAAACACATTCAGTTTGTGATGGCAGTAAGCAAACATAGCTTGTGCAAGTGGCTTAGTCAGGATATCAGCAACTTGATGACTAGCAGGCACATATCCATGATGAACAATACCAATAGCAACTTTTTCCTTGATGAAATGAACATCGAGCTCTACATGCTTGGTCTTTGAATACAGAACTGGGTTTGCTAAGGCAACTGTACCAGTGTTGTCACACCACACTATAGGTGTATTAGTTACCACTAATTTCATTTCTTTCAATAGCGACAGTACCTAAAGTAATTCTGTGATAGAGTCAACTACGCTTCTGTATTCAGCTTCAGTGGAGGACCTTGACACAACTGGCTGTTTCTGAGAAACCCAAGATATAGGTGTACTACCAAGAAACATACAATAATCATTGGTTGATCTCTTCTTTTCAGGAATAATATGAACTGCTTCCTCTTCTGATTTTCTCTCAGTTGTTCCTCCCTGGTCAGAATTTGCATAAACTTGTACTTGCAGTTGGGAGTTTGGTTTGACTAACAACCTATAAGTGCTGGTTCCATTCAAATATCTGAGCAGTCGTTTGACACACATCCACTGCTTCTTTGTAGGCTCATGCATAAATTGACTTAATCGATTCACTGTGAAAGTAATATCAGGCCAAGTGTAGCAGAGATATTGTAAAGAGCCAACAATACTCCTATAAAGCTGAGGATCTAAGAACACAGCGTTGCATGCAACTCCAAATTCAGAGCCATTGGAGTACTCATAGCATTTGAGTCAATCATTTGAGTTCTAGCTAGAAGAGAGTATATATACTTTTGCTGTGTCAGATGAATCCCATGTTTACTTTGATAAATTCTATTCCCAAAAAAGATGACAATTCACCAGGGTCTTTTAATGAAAAATTAGTCCTCCCAGTAGCAATTAGCGTGAATAACTTTCTCATTAGGTCCTGCCAAGATAAGATCATCCACATAGACCAAAAGATAAATTGGGCCAAGAGTTTCTTCTCTAATAAACAAGCAAGTACCAGCACGTGATGCAACAAAGCCAAGATTATTTAAGTAGGAGCTGAGCTTCGAAAACCAATCTCTTGGTACTTGTTTAAGGCCATATATAGCCTTTTTTAATTTGAATACAAGGGGCTATCCATTGGCACCATAGTGTACAAAACCTGGTGGTTTCTCCATGAAAACTTCTTCAGACGAATCACCATTCAAAAAAGCATTATTGAAATCAATCTGATACAGAGTCCATCCCTTTATTGCTACAAGTGTAAGAAGTATTCGAATAGTGGTTGCTTTGATTATAGGACTAAATGTATCTTGATAATCTATTCCTGCTTCTTGAGAGTAGCCTTTTGCTACCAACCTTCTTTTATACTTAGCAATAGTACCATCTGCATGAGTTTTCAACTTGCACAGCCATTTACAGCCTACAATTTTTCTGTCAGAGGGCAGCGAAACTAAATCCTAGGTCTGAAACTTTGCTAAGGCATCATATTCTTCTTGGACTGCTTTCTTACAATTAGGATCAACTAAAGCTTCATCAATGGTGCGAGGGACTAAAACATATTTAGCTGCAGTGAACACTTTCGGTTTAAACACACCCGCTTTGCTTCTAGTGGTCATAGAATGATGATTAGTAGTTACTGGAGCAGTTTAAGGAGGTACTTGTGTAGCTTGAGAAGGCGCTTGGGCAGTAACAGACTAGTTTAAGGGCAACATTGAATCATGTGATGTCTCAGGAAGAGAGTGTGGTTGATTTTGAGATACTGGTGATACTGTGGGAGGTTTAAAATTGATTGAAGATGAAGAGCTTAAAACTGAATTTCAGACATTAACTTATGCTTGGCCAGGAAATATGAATTCATGAAACTGAACATGTCCAGTAATATAGACTCTACCAGTAGTCCTGTCCAAACATTTGTTGCCCTTGTGTGCTGAGTAATAGCCCAGAAAATGCATGAGATAGAACGAAAATCAAGTTTATGCTTGTTATAAGGTCTAATGGAAAACACTCACAACTAAGAATCCTCATAATAGAGTAATTTGGTTTAACCTTATAAAGTTTCTCATATGGTGTAGACCCTTGAAGACTTGAAGTAGGAAGTCTATTCAACAAGAAAACAGCAGACAAAAATGCATAACTCTAGTAGTACAAGGGCAAGGAAGCATTAGCAAGTAATGTTAAACCAGTCTCAACAATAGATCTATGTCTATGTTCAACAAGGCCATTTTGTTCAAAGGTATAAGGGTATGTGAGCCTATGTATAATTCCTTGACTCTTCAAAAATAATGTAAATACCAAAAATTCTTTGCCATTGTCACTCTAAACTTGTTTAATCTTTGTATTAAACCTCTTTTCAACCATAAGCTAGAACTCTTTAAAGGCATTGAACGCATCAGATTTCTTTTGCAAAAGATATAACTAGGTAAATCTGCATGAATTCAAAACCGTATTTCCAATATGAGAAATAGGAAGATAACCACCTCCTCCTACTATGACATTACTGTTACTTGTAGTAGCATGAGCATCTTGCAGATGACTAGGCGTTTTGGCAATATGCTGTGTTGCCCCAAAGTCTAAGTACCAAGCATCATCTGCTACTGAGGCAGGAGACACTATAAAGGCATCTGTTACAGGAGAATTCTTAGAGGCAGATGCATTAGCATTCACAGACTCATTAGCATTCACAGTTGTACCAATAGGATTGAACATAGAATTTCCAATAGCATTAGCAAGAGTAGGAGTAGTATAATGCACATAAGCAAGAGTGTTATGTGTCATATATGAGTGATTAGAGATAGGCATAATAGTATACTGAGAGGGCCATCCATAGAATTCAGTAGGCATAGGATAGTAGCTAGAATTAGCATCAGTATAATAAGCACGAGCTTGGACATTACTCATAGGTGAGTAAGTAGAAGCCTCATACCTGAACTAGCATCAGTCGGCAGTATGTCCTATCTTAGGGCATATTTGACAGGCCAATCGCATGTTAGCATTAAAAGATCCTCGACCTCTACCTCTTGCGAAAAAAATGAGACCGTAGAGGAAGGGCAGGAGGTCTACTGCGACCTATGCCATGTGCAGTGGTAGGATTGAATTGCGACTGAGCAACATAGACCGAGGGATTATCTTCTGGATAGTCATACTATGACTGAACATGGTTCGGAATAGAGGTGAAATGTGCTTGAGCTATCAAATTTCCAAGGAAAGCATTTTGTCTTGCCTCTGAATCTAGCCGCATTGTGGAAATTGTATAGAGGTCAAACCTTGGTTTAGATGCATTAATGATAGCAATTACAAATTCATATTCCATGGTAAAGCTACTGAGAATATACGAAATATGCTGCGACTCTGGAACAGGTTCGCCGAGAAGCACGAGATGATCGCAGATGGACTTCAAGTTAGCAAGGTAGTCCCTCATGGACAATTCACCTTTCTTTTAATTCGTCAAGATGTTCCGATAGTGCAGGATCTTGGAATCTGACTTTGTCGAATACAGTTAGTTCAGCTTTGCCCATATTTGAGCCGAAGTTTCTAGTCTGACAAGATCTAGAAGAACAGATGAGGCTATGGACACCAAGAGCCATGACACCAATGCCGAGTCAAGCTGCTCGTATACTTTAAAATCTGGATTGATGACTTCAATGTTTTGCTCATTTATGACTTTCTTCAGTGTAATCAATAACAAATCCGTCCAAATAGGTGAACAATCTGTGTTGCTTTACCATAAAAAATACTTGCTACTTCCAAACTAAGTAATTGTTGTCATCAAGTTTGACATTTATTTTCTTGTCCATGAAATTCTTGGCATTTTGACTCAGATTAGTAGCTCGAGATGATGCAATAGATATTGTTGTGTATTCTATCGATCCTGGGCTGGAGATGGAACATGCCAATGTCACAAGACTTTTAAACAGTGATCGGTGCTCCATCGGAACGACGTTGCTTTGATACCATTTCAATATAACGGAGACTAAAATATAATATGCATCATCAATCTGAACTCATCTTATTATTGAAGTGTTAATACACTAATATAGACTTCATGATATGACACGTGAGCCTTTAGATGACAGCTATAACGCAGTAAATAGTTTAACAACTTGTAAAACTAATAACAAAATGTAGAAGGACATGTGGCTAATAGTTTTCGAGCTTGCAACTTGCATTTTCATCTTAATCACTTGAAGAGCACTTTTCTATATCACATCCATTAACCAGTATTCCAACATTACATATCATGAAAGCTCAAATCTCGTTTGACATCTATTAGTAGCTCAAGTTTCCAAAATCCCATTTCTAACCTCAGAAAGCAAGCTTTATCACAATATTTTTCAGATTACTTAAAAAAGAGGATGAAAGAAGGCGAAGATTAAGCAGATATGGTCATTCACGAGCGTTTTTGTTATCCTTTGTTTGTCTATTATTGGTGGCTTATTTGGATGGTTTGGCCTATAATGTTGGAGCGAAAGAGTTTGAAAACAATTTGTATACTCATTTTCACTGATTAATTAGAGGTATATTGCGTGGCAATTGGAGCAATTACTAAGAAAATGTAGTTTCCTTTTACCAACTGAGCAGCAATAGAAGTGATGAGGTATTCACAAGTTAAATTTCAATTCATAATTTTTTATTTGCAATTTACAAGTTCCCATTCATAACAAAAATTTTGCAATAACCTCATAACTCAGGGACAAGATAGCTTTAAAAATTAACACATTAAATTTTGCAGTTCACGAGTTCCCATTCGCAATTGCAATTTCTCGTTCACAACAATTTTTTTTTTTGGTTGTAATAACCATGTTTTAACTCAAGTACAAGACGACCTTAGAAATTAACACGTTAAATTGAGAAATTCACAAGTTTTCATTTGCAATTCACAAGTTTCCATTTGCAACAGAACTTATGCAATAACCATCAGTAACTCAAACACAAGACGTCCTTAGAAATTAACGCATTAACTTTCGCAATTCACACGTTCCCATTTGAAATTCACTAGTTCCTTATCACAACAAAACCTTTGCAATAAACCTCTTGTAACTCAAACACAAGACAAACTTAGAAATTAACATGTTAAAATTTTCAATTCACAATTTTTCATTTGTAGTTCACAAGTTACGATTCGCGACAAACTCAAGCGGAAGACTTCATTAGAACTTAACATGTTAAATTGATGACATGTCAAATGGCATCATTAGAACTTACCACATTAAAAAATGAACCGGACCAGCCGGGTTGGACCATAAAAATCGATCAACCAATCACCTAGCCGATTCAATGGATGGTTAAAAAAAAACTAATTGCGATCAGCCCGGGGTGACCAGATATAACCCTGAGCAATTCGTTTAACCCGATTGGTTTAGTGGGCTAGCCTAGTTTTGTTTTTTCTAAAAGTCGTTTTAATGCCAACAAGTTACTTCATTTTTCTTTTTTTGTTTTTGTTTTAAACTATGGTAATTATTAGTTTAGTGACTAAAGCATCGTAGGTAGGAAATATTTTGTTACCATTAATCTACTTTGATATTTTGTTAGAATGAATATTTAGTAATTTTAATAGTATAATACTATGATGCAAATTTGTCAAGGTAATTGTAGAAAAAGTTGGAAAGAACATGTAAGTATATGATTATTTTCTTAGTGATTCAAGACATTGAATTGATATTTATTGCTTTGGATGGTATAATGAGAATTTAAAAATAATTTTCAAACTTTTATTCCTCACCTGTTTAACCCTCAGGTTAACTCCAATTTAACATACTAACCCTTGATCTATTACCTTAATCGGTTTAGAGGACGGTCCGATTGTCAATACATTGTATTTAACTGAAGCAATATAGAAACACGACACAGAGAGTAAAGGAGCATATTAATCGCTGGGTGATTTTGGTCCCTTTCATAGGAAGTATTAAACACCACTCCTACATTTAACATAAGTTGCTTGTCACAAATTCTCGTGTATTAAGAAATACATTAAATTAATAAAATTTTTAATTTTACTGTTATTAAAATTCTCTCTTTCTCCAATTACAAATCATTCTCACATCTCCTTCTTCTTTCTCTCTTTCCAATGAAATGAAGTAAAGGTAAAATTATCAAATAAGCATTAAATATGTGTGTGTGTGTATATATATGCACACCATAACTTACTTATATTCAGGATCAAAACTTTTTGTATAAGTAACTTATATTTAGGACCGAGTAGTACTTTTCTTCCATATGTGTGTTTTATATATCCATAATCAATAAAAGTAGGAAGAGATAATAGAATTTAGAGAGAATTCCCGAAAAAATATGCTTAAATTTCAAAATTTGAAATGATTCTTGTTTACTACGTTTTAATAACAATTAATAACATTTGAAAAGCAAATGACAATACATTTCTAATTTAGAAAATTGAAATTTTAGAGGTTTTTATTTTGTGGAATTTCTCCTAGAATTTAATGATATAGTTTAGCATAGGTAATGCAAATAACACTTTAAATCATTTCAATTTTATGATAAATTTAATACTTTAAATTGATTTTTTACTATTACCTATGAATTAATTAGTTAAAGAAAGACTTGTGTTTAGAATGAGATGGATATTTTCTAGATGCTTTTCTTGGATCATAATGAGTCTGTCTGGGATAGCGATTAGAAATACTTATAAGCACGTTTCACATTAGTAGAGACAAAATTCCTCTCATATACTTATCCCTATTTCATAAATCACAATTGAAAAGTTACTTACATAGATTCATCTTGTCGAGTATTTATCTTCCTTATCCTCGTCTTGTGCTCAAAATCCACTGTGTCCACTCAATTAATTAATTGGAAAATTATTTTACTACTTGATTCTTCCACAAGAGATTCCAAATTCAGTCCTCTTCTTGTGAAGAAAAAGCAGATAGCGATCGGCAATTAGGTTCTTCCCCCTCACAAGTCTTAAGTCTTCCACTTTGGAATTATTGACACGAAATGTGCGCATTTGAACTTTCATATTCCTTCCTCGTTCCTTCCTATATGCTCCAAGGCTCTCACTCATCAACTGCTCCACCTCCCACATGGAAAGATGAAAGAGAAATGTAATATTTCTCGGGTCCTTGACACATAATTAACTCATTTTAGGAGATTAAGAATATTAGTTAAATTAGTTAATATGATACATTTTTCTAAAGTATCCTAATCATTTTTCTTAGTTCTTTACCTCCTTGTACTTGATTATTGTCAAAGGATTATCAAAATTAATTTGAAAAAAATTGATAATGACGTGAAATATGTTTTACATATAAGACCAACGTCACCTCTTAAATTAGGTCCTATGTTAAGGACCAGAGTCTTTATAGTTTAGCTCAATTTCATATTAGGTTAGTGTAATTTATTTTGTTTGAACTTGACTCTTATTGTTTGAAATGCAATGAAATAGATTTCATAAAGTGTCCCATGAAATTTTATAGATTTAAATTAATAGTTTGTACGCTCAGGGATGGGATGCATATAACGGATCAAACTTAAGGACCCGAATTAAACAAAATAAACTGTAGAGATTTAATTCAAAATTAAGATAAATAATTATAAGGACTTGTATATTAATTTTTATCTAAATAAATATATCTTGTTATGTTCGAAAGAATAAGTTTATCTATTTATGAGCAATACCATTTGAACGGAAGAATTTAAATCTACCATTGATGTCAAGACATTATTGTTGATAAATAATTTGTAGGTATGTATGTAAGCTTCTTCTTCCTTTTGTTTTTAATCATCTAGGTATAAAGTCTACTTTTACCATGACCATTAAGAACAGTTTTTTAAGAAAAGAACAAATTATATTCGAGTTCTGCATATTTTAAAGCAAGTCCTCTATATCTAAATTTAATAATTTTTATATATGATTCTTATTTTTGCCCCTTTTTTCACTTTCCAAACTTCTCATCACTATCCTCTATTGTTAAGATAAAAGCATCCTTAAAAGTCTTGATATGTTTCTACGCTACCAAGGGGTACGTAGGTGAGAAAAGTGAAATGGACAGTGTCATGCATATTGCAATCTGGGCTATAGTTGATACACTTGAGGTCAATCAACCATATAACTTTTTTCCAAATAAGAGAAATATTTAATCATGAAGTGAGAGGATTTATATACAACTCCATAGGCCAATGATTCTCAAGGCTTTCGGGCATTTTCATGGTTGTATTACCTCTCTGAGAAAGGAGAGATTTATGTAGTTGGATCATTTACATTAATTAGTTACTTCCTCCTGCCGTAAATGTAGCAGCAAGGAATGCCTCCATTACAAATAAGGGTGGAAATAGGCCAGGTCAGGCCAGGCCTTGCTCTTAACAGGCCAGGCCTGTTTTGGAGCCTATTGGCTTGAGCCTGGCCTGTGGCCTGTTACAGGCTTATTTTTCAGCCTGAGCCTGGCCTGTGTAAAGGCCTGGCCTAGCCTGAAACCTGTTAAAAAGGCCTGTATTTTTAAAAAATTTAAATTATAATTATTTTTTTAAAAAAGATAAGATTAAAAAAACGTACATAATAATTAAATTTTTAGTCTTGTCTTTTATTTAAATTTTAGTATCATAGTACTATTTTAAATCTTAATTATAATTTATAAGAATGTTATTAAAAACTAATTGTAATTATATGTTAAAATTTGGAATAAGACTACATTTAAGTACACACAAAAAATTAAAATTAAGACAAATAAATAAAGAGGAAAAAATACTAATTTTATAATGAATAAAGAGGATATCATACTTAAATTAACATAATACATAAGTTAGTTAATTTATCATTCTTGGAACAAAATTTTTCTTTCCTATTTTTTTTAATAATATTTTAAGATTTAAAAATCACATTATTTATTAATATTATTATTTTAAATTATATTTTTATCTTCACTTGTCATTTAAACTTCAAAATCTAAGAAAAGATTAAGCTATTAACTATATATTAAAATTAAAAAATAAATTAAAAGAGCACATTAACAATAATAGCATTAATTAATTTTTTTATATATTATAATTATAAATTTTTAACAGACCCAGGCCGGCCTAACAGGCCTAACAGGCTTTTTAAAAAGCCTAAGCCTGGCCTGTTTAACTAAACAGGCCTTCAAACAGGCCTGAGCCTGTCTTTTTTAGGAAACAGGCCAGGCCAGGCCAGGCCATAGGCCCCTGACAGGCCGCCTGGCCTGTTTCCACCCCTATATCTTTTCAACAGTCCAGGATATTTTATCCTTGCAATGACCCTGCTTTGCAGCAAAAAGATCTGACTTCTACTCTGAAGGTTGAAATCATCAAATAATCTGGTATCATTTCACTCTATGGTGAATATTTTATGTACGCAAAATTTCAGTTCTTTGTCCTGCGATATAAAAAGAACACAACTTTCAGCAAACCCCAACCCAAAAAAAAATCACTGGGATAATATATTGAAAACCCCCCTGATATCATGTGAAGAGAGTATTTGAATGGAAGTCACCTTGAATAATTAACTATCTTTAGTGTGAGGTTTTAAAATGCAAAAATTAAACTAGAATCTAGTTACCCAAGAACTAGCATGCAGCAGAACTTTAATAGAGACTCATCAAACAGCCTTAAGTAGGAGAAGGAGAAGGAACTCAGACGGAAATATTTGTATAGACGCACACACCCGAACCTGGTGAAGTGATTTTATTATATGAGGATTGAGCAGAGAATGCATGTGACAACGGAAGGGTGAAAGCAAGGGGAGGTGAGAAGGAGGAATTTGAAATGGTTTTGGGAATAAAACCCAAGGGGGTTCACGGGCTGAGAGTAAGTGAGTATCATGTCTCATGAATGGAATCTTGCCTCCCCAAATGATGATGAGATATAGGCGATGGTGATAAATTGTTTTCTTTTTAATATACTAGTATAACATTCCGCAGCAAAACGGCGTCATTGTATATATAAAAGATGTTGGATTGCTGAATATTTGCAAGACGGTGTCGTTTTGTTTAAATGGAGAGGAACTGGAGACACCGTGCAATGGAGACATTCCGCTCCGCAGAAGGACTTGGAGCTTAACAGTTTTAAATTACAAGGACCCCTCTGGGACCCAAAAAAACGCACAACGACCTAATGTTTTAAAAGCCGGATCCAACATTAAGTTGGGGAGGTCAGCAGATCACAGTTCAAACAGTCTGACCAATTAAACCGTTTGATCGGACCGTTGACATATTAAATTAAAAATAATATTATACTCCCTCTAATTTTATATATAAGAGAAGTTTTTTAAGAATAATATTCATTCAATTATTAAGAAAATAATTTGCATATTTTTCATATATCCATTATCTTTAAAAGAAAATATATAACACTACATAAGAAATAGAGTGTTAAATAAATTTAAAAAGACAAAACAACAACACACAAAATGAACACAATGACAAGCATAAAACATAAATATAATTAAAAATAATAATAATTAAAACTTAATTTTTTAAATAATTCTTAGCTTTAAAAAATGATCACAATATAATAATATAAATATTCATGGTTATCTTTATAATATAATAAATCTTTATCTTTTGTACCGGTATATACAATATGATTTCATAATTAATTTAATTTTCTCGCATCAAAATTAAAAGGAAATATTTTGCTACATTAAAAGACTAGATCTTTTTTTTTCCTTGACCAGAATAAAAGGCCAGATCTTAATATATCCCACATTTGATTGTATCTGGATTTTTCAAAGCATTTTGGTTTGAAAAAATGTCAAAAAACATTAAAAATTAATTATTTACTGTTACTCATTTGTCATTACATCACATCCCCACATTTCCCTCTGCGTGTAGAGCAAAGTTCTCCACTTCCGAGGCATCTTTTCTTTCCTCCCTCCACTTCGCTGCCTCCCATGGTCTTTCTTCTTTCTTCGTTTTAGTCGATGCTCCCAATCGTTGGAGATTTCTTTGTCTCAGTCTGTGCTTCAAGATCAACGACTCGTCTAAGTTGCAGTGACACTCATACTAAAAACTATCTCCATGGCAGCATACACTTGAAGGGATGAAGGATGGAGCAACTCTTCCTGGACCTTCTATTTTAGCATTTTGTTCGCCCTCTCCTTTTTTCCCTCTTTTGTGTTTAACCGTCCAGTTTTCAAAAATCCGCTCTGGTTCACGGCTCAATTTCGGCTTGCAGTTTAAAAGGTGGTTCTAGACGGTCCAATCCGAGCTAATCACTTGAACCAATTTACTCTGTGAACTAGGCCATTCATCCCTCCAGTTGACAGTCATACCGGTCCAACCGTCCGGCTTTCACAATGTTGCAAGGACCCGTCTCGAAGAAAATAAACTCTGGGGACCTTGACTGAGTTTGACCGAAACTATAAGGAACATAGTTTTCCCTTAAAAGTAATATTTTTGAAAAATCTCAACTGAAAATAATAACAAAAATATTTAATTTCAACTAACGTTTACGTGCGGGCTCATGCATGGTGCACGCTCATATTGAATAAAACGATTTTATTATTCTTCACTCAAAAATGATAAAATAGAAAAAAAAAAAAAAAGGGAAAATGACACAAAAATGACACTTGAACTTGGAAATAGTCACTGAAATTTGCAAAATCCCAATTTAGTTACATGTGACCAATTTGGCATTTACAAATTTGCTGAAATGATCATATTGCCCTCTATTTTATTTATTGTTTTTCAAAAAACCAAAGCCCCTACTAGTTAGCTGGTCACCGAAGCTCTGGCGACCAAAAACAATTTTTTTGAAAATTTTTACAATTTCAATATAACTGTTAACAACTTTTGCAACGCTATTAACAACTTCATTATAACAGTTAACAACATGTTTTTTAAGAAACTCAACAATTGGTCGCCGAAGCTCCAGCTGCCAAAAACAATTTTTTTGAAAATTTTTACAACTTCAATGTAATGGTTAACAACTTTTGTAACGCTATTAACAATTTCAGTGTAACGGTTAACAATTTTTATAATGCTATTAACAATTTTCTGAAAAACATGTTGTTAACCACTATACTAAACTTATTAATAGCATTACAAAAGTTATTAACTGTTATACTAAAGTTGTAAAAATTTTCAGAAAAAATAGTTTCCAGCCACTGGAGCTTCGGCAATCAATTATTGAATTTCCCGAAAAACATATTGTTAACTGCTATATAGAAGTTGCTAATAGCGTTACGAAAGTTGTTAACCGTTATACTGAAGTTATAAAAATTTTTTTCTTAAAAAAGGTAGTTGTTAAAGTTGTAAAAATGCCCTTTTTTTGAATTTTTAAGAAAACCTGTTGTTAAATACTACACTGAAATTATTAATAGAGTTATAGAACTTATTAATGGCATTACTAAAGTTATAAAAATGCTACTTACTGAATTTTCTAAAAAACCTATTGTTAACTGCTATGTTGAAGTTGTTAACGATGTTATAAAAGTTGTTAGCCGTTATATTAAAGTTGTAAATTTTTTTTTAAAAAAGTAGTTGCTAAAGTTGTAAAAATTCCATTTTTTTTGAATTTTTAAGAAAACTTGTTGTTAAATGCTATATCGAAGTTGTTTATAGAGTTACGGAACTTGTTAATGGCATTACTGAAGTTGTAAAAATGCTACTTTTTGAATTTTTCAAAACACATATTGTTAACTACTATACTGAAATTGTTAATAGCGTTACAAAAGTTGTTAACTGTTATATTGAAATTGTAAAAATTTTCAGAAAAATTGTTTTGGGTCGCCGAAGCTTCGGTGACTAATTGTTGAATTTCCCAAAAAACTTGTTGTTAACTACTATACTAAAATTGTTAATAGCGTTACAAAAGTTGTTAACCATTATACTGAAATTATAAAAATTTTCAACAAAAAAAAAGTAGTTACTAAAGTTTGTAAAAATGTTTTTTTTTGGAATTTTTAAAAAAACTTGTTGTTAAATATTATACCAAAATTGTCAATAGAGTTATAGAACTTGTTAACAGCATTACTGAAGTTGTAAAAATGCTACTTTTTGAATTTTCTGGGAAACTTATTGTTAACTGCTATACTAAAGCTGTTAAAAATGTTGTTAATCGCTAGACTGAAATTGTAAAAATTTTCAAAAAAATTGTTTCTGGCTACTAGAGCTCTAGTGACCAATCATTGAATTTTCCAAAAAACCTGTTTCTAGCTGTTATACTGAAGTTATTAATAGTGTTACAAAAGTTGTTAGCCGTTATACTGAAATTGTAAAAATTTTCAAAAAAATTATTTTCGGTAGCCAAAGCTTTGGTGACAGCTGCCATTGCCAAGGCCGAAGCTTTAGTGACAATTGCCACCGCTAGCACTAGAGCTCCGACAACCAGTTGGCCAGTGAGGGCTTTGGTTTTTTAAAAATAATAAATAAAATAAAGGGGAATATGATCATTTCAGCAAATTTATAGATACCAAATTGGTCACGTGTGACTAAATTGGGATTTTGCAAATTCAAATGACCATTTTGGCATTTTCAAGTTCAAGTATCATTTTTGTGTCATTTTCCCAAAAAAGTTAAGAATAAAGCGTTGTTATTTATAACATATAAGTACTATTTTTAAGGATAATTAGAAAGGTAAAGGTAAATCTAGGATCTTAATTAGAAGCATTTAATATTTTAAAAGTTATGGATACTAGGTGTAGCTAAAAAAAAAAAAGATTACAAAGTTGGATGTATTAAGAAAATAAGATCACAAAACTGAATGCATTGTGAAAAATATTAAAATATTGAATAGCCATGAAAAATAAGATCAGGTTATTAGATAAACCTTAAACTTAATTTAAAAAGCTTCCATATATATAGGGTCCGTTTGAATTAACAGTAAAATAAGTAACTTATTTTTAATTTGACTTTTAAAAAATTAGATTGGGTAAAAATTAGATTAAGTAATATGATTTATGTTTGGATAGGATTTTATAAAAGTTTGTTTGTAAAAATAGAAAAGTTGTTTGGATTAGCTTTGTAAGTAAGCCAATTAGTGAAAATAAACTTGTTTAAATTATTATTAAAAATGCAAGTTTAGTTGTAAAACAACCAAAAAATGCATGAATTTATTAAATAATACTCCTTTTAGTTCAAAATGCAAGCATCAAATAGCTAAATCATGCAACTCAAAAAAATTAAAACATATTTAATGATTTAACTAACATTCCCTATTTTGTGAAAGAAGTTTAACTAACATCTTATGTTATGGATTAGAAGGACTATTCTTATGGTCTTATTTATAAGTCACTTTTAATATATTTCAAGCAAACTAAGAAAAACTTTAAACTTTATTAACTCTCATTTATAATTTAACAAGTTTTCAACTTTATCCTTAGTTAATATAAATTATATATCATGAAAATAAAGTCAGTAAATAATAAATGAAGTGTAAAATTCTAGTCCCTCTGTCTCTTTTTATAAGTAACAATTACCATCCTCCTTTTGTCTCTAAATATAAGCAACATTTATAAGTGGTCTTAAATTTTTGTAGCAAATTTCCTAATTTACCTCATTAATTACTTATCTTAATATTTAATATATTTATTATCTCATTTTCCAAACCATCATCTCTTTCCATCACACATTCTCTCACTTTCATAATTTTCTTTATTATAATAATTTTTTATTCTTTTTCTTATATTCTCTCCCCTATAAATAAGAGTGTTTTAGAGGGAAAAAACTTGCAATTTTTATCTATTTATTGTCTTTAACTAACTTTTAATCTATGCAATGGAATCCTATATTGCTTATAAAAAGAGACAGAAGGTGTATATTCAAAGGAAAAAAATTCTCTCTCCTGCTTATAAATAAGATAAAAAGTTTTCTTCTCTCTCTATCTTATAAATAGGATTTGAGGAGTAACAATTAATTTATTCTCTCTTGACTTCTCTTTCCATGATAATAAATTTTTTAAAGTAGTACCCACATTTTTTCCTTCTCTCTCTAATTTTCCAATGGTATAGCACTCGTTTGGATCAACGTTTATAGACCTAAGGGGATGTTCAGATAGAATCAAAATCATAATTTTAAAAATATTTTTACAGTATATGAAGTAAATAAATGAAGGAATTTATCTTATTGTGTGCAAAAGTACTTCTAAACACCCCTTAAATGTGCTTAGGAATTTGTGAATTGAAAGTTTGAAGCTCATTCGAGAGTTTTTGCTTGTTTGGGTCAGCCGTGCTGGAAAAGCCAACATGACCTTTTGCTGCTTTTCTCAGCGATAGCATCACACCCAGCGTTAAAAATTTTTACATGCCCATCTTCTCCTTGACACACATTGTTTCTCACCCCTTTTCATGAATATTGAAGTACCTGTTACTATTTTTATTTTGTTTTTAGTCACTATTATTTTTATAACTAATAGTTTGTAGCTAAAAAAATTAGAAAATTTCACTAATTAACAATTATAATTTTTATTTTCATTTTGATTTTTATGTTTGACTCATAAAAAAAATTGTTAAAGTTAACTTTTTAGTTAAAATATGACAAAGTATATTTTACAAACTTTCCAATAATACATGGCCTCCTTCTAAGCTATTTTGACAATTAATTTTAATATTATTCTTAAAATTATTACATTATGTACATATAATATAAATATGTATTATTTAATATAATTCATATCATTTTCAATCATTTTACATCTAAACTTATTTTTTCATCAATAATCCAAATAAGTTTTAACTTTTTAAACTAATTTTTTATAATCATCAATCCAAACATAAATCACATTATACTAACTAACTTTTATGCTAACTCACGTTTGCATGAATAGGTTGAAATAAAAGTTAGTTTTTTCACGTTTGCATAAGTCAGTTTAATCTTGCCATTTTGATATAAACACTTAACTTTTCAAGCTACTCCAAACACTAATAAACTTGCCAAAAGTGTTTTTAGCTCCTAAAAGCCCCTTAAATGCCACTCAAACGTGGCAACAAACACGCATACTTGTTTTTGGTACAAGTGTTTTAAAAACCCGAAAGCGAGGGAGGGAGGGAGGGAGGGAGAAGGCCCACAGGAGCCGCACAATTATTGGAGCATGACGTCCTCATGCGAATGTCATGCCCTCCTGAGAAGAGGGGCCTCCTAACTTTTCTTGTATTTTTCCCCCCAAAAAGAAAACAACAAAAGCAAATGTGGGGGAAAAGCGAAGTTGCTGGCATGCTGTCTAAAAAAGAGAGATAGGATAGTATTAATGGTAATAAATTGAAGCGAAATGAAATAAATTGTTTATAATTGAAATAATACTCCCCTTTATCCTTGCTATTACAAGAATAAAAATACTTCTATAACATGACATTGATTTATGTAAAGTACCAGCGTTAAATAATTTTCTTAAGTTATATAAAATAATTAGCTAAAACTTTGGAAAACAACGCTAGAAAATGATTCAAAATTTGGAGCTTACTCACTCTGATTCTTAATATAAAACTCATTTACAACACACATTAGATCTCATCTTATATTAAAATTTAAAAGTATTATTTTTCAAGAGTACTCTCTCTAACTTGTTGACTTGACCAGGAAGAAGAAAGAAGAAGAGGATAGGATAGTAAATTTAAGTGTGGATAGTGATTAAACCTCAAACGAGCTCGCCATCTAATTCACAGAACACAGATTCTTTAAACATCAAACCATTATCTCTCTCTCCCTCTCTCTCTCTCTCTTAAAGGCACAAACTAGCCAACCCATCTAGATTAATATATGGACTCAGTAACTAGAGAGAAGTTAAAACTTCAGAAAATCTCAGGAATTTTGGATCTTTCACCATTTTCTAATTGGACACTGAGTTAAAATAACGGTAACAAAAGAGAAACAAGAAGGTTATTTTCAGAGTGAGACAGAGAGAGAGAGATTTGAATAAATTGCCTGAAAATAGAGGAGGGGTGGATCTGAAGGTAACAGTAAAAGGAAGGTAGAAGCAAATAAATATCAGCATCTATCATCAGAGAAACCACACAAACCAACCCAGCTCATCATAGTCAAGTCTACCACTAAGTGTTAAATTATTATTACTTTACAGCCCCACGATCATTATGCTTTATTCCTATAAATAACAACTTTATGATGAAGAACAATATTAAATAGCTCCCCCCCCCCCACTAAATCACTGGTACAATCCTTATTAATCAACCCAACGCTTAGTTTGGTGGCTATTAAATATCTTTTTCCTTGCACAAAAAATAGCCGCACATGGTGTTTGTGCGTACATGAAATTCAAAAAGTAACTCACGCGATCATTTATAAATTACAATACAAGTCCAACTTAATTTCTGCTCTTACTTTTATACTTATACCCTTGTTTGCATTTCTACTATTCCCACTCTGCTTTGATATAATTGATCATGTTAATACAATCTTTAGTCCTTTAAATTTATACTCATTTTAATTTTAGTCTCTCAAATTTCAAATAATAGGTTTTGATTCCTCAAGGGAAAAATAGTCCAGGTTATTATTAAATTATAAGAACCAATGTTTTAGATGGAAGAAAACCCAGGAGACCAAAATCCAAATGAAAACAAATAAAAATTATATTAACCCTAATTTATATTGTACATACTTTTGTAGGAATCTTTTCTGACCTAATAAACATATGCTTTGCTGGGAAAATAATTAACTGGAAGTCATTTATGAGTGATATCTCTCTTCTTGCAAGTAATGTACTTATGTAGGATGAGTCTTAGTTAACAAGGAAATATTTATTAATTTCCTTTTCAATATATGGTAGTGTCATAATTCATTTCTAAATTTTTCTAAAGCTATAACTTGAACTTTAATTAGTTCATACTTTTCCAATATGCTTGATGACAACTTTATACCAGCTGTATGGTGTCGTCACATAACCAACACAATCTATAGAAGAAAATATGCAATTAAAAACTAAATCCTTCCACAAACCGTGGAAGCCCTGGAAGTGAAATGCAGCGAAGCTTCAGATAGGAAAAGGCATGGCAAACGACAAATTGGGGTGGGGGTTGGTTTCACTCTCTTCACTTATTGCTTCGTTGAACTTTGATCTTTTAAATATTCTTTGCATGATGTGATATTTCAACCGTGTTTTTTCACTGATAGCAATCCCGAATCTTATCGTATGACACAAATTTTATTTTTTGTCATATGTAATTCTTTTTTTTTTTTTAACTAGGCATAGGTATTGTGCTACGAAAACAATCATGTTCAAGTCACTGTGAAACATTAAATGTGGCCTCTCAAATAAGTCACATTCATTCAAATAATTATCGTATGCGTGGGATAGAAAAAAAAAAAAAACTAATACATTTGTTGCCTAGGTCTTCTATTTGGCAACCCATATAAGAAATTAAAAAAGGTATTTTCACACAAGTTGAGACAATTTATCTCACATATTTACTTTGGACTTTATAAAATTATTTTTAAAAAGCTAATCCAAATTCCATTAACTTTGTTGACAAGAGACACACTTCTTTTTTTTTTCTTTTTTTTTTGTAAAACCACTTAATGTTTTTAGTTTTTAAGTGTAAGGTCGTACGTTTAAACCCTTAATAGAAAGTATAACAGAGATGTGAGTGGTAATAAAAAGATGATAATGCAATTTTGCAATAGCTATTTAAATTTTAAAAACTAAAAACATATAATCCAAGTGTGTAATATGCATAGTATTGAAGACCGAACTAGACCAGAAACAACTGGTCACCTGGTTGGTGGCAAAAACCAGCAGTGGAGTCAACTCGAGGGGTGACTTGATGTAACCAAGCTAACCCAACCGGTTTGATGGGTTAACCTGTTTATATATATATATATATATATATATATTTAAAAATGTTGTTTTAATACGAAAAAGGATTATTAGTTTAGTGACTAAAGGATTGTAGATAGGAATATTTTGTTACCATAAATCTATTTTGATATTTTGCTAGAATAAATATTTAGTGATTTTAATAGTATGATATTATAATATCAATTTGTTAAGAAAATTGTAGAGAAATTGAAAAGAAAATATAAGTATATGATTATTTTGTTAGAGATTCAAAGTACTAAATTAATATTTAGTCTTTTGGATGGCTTCATAAGAATTTAAATTAACTTTTAATTTTTTTATTCCTCACTAGTTTGACCCCAACTCTGATCTAACCCACTAATATTTAATCTACTGTCTTGACCAGTTTTTCAGTTTCTTGGTAATATGACATACTCATTTCATCTAGAAGATAAAGTAACCAGTATAAACATCACAAGAAGATAAAGTAACTGTTTAAAGTGGGACAGTGATGCTTTTTGTCAATTAAAAGATAATAACGTGTGTCGGAAACATTTGGACCAAAAATCAAAACAACTTGCTCTTGCCTTTGAATTTTCAAAATAAAAGAAATAACAATTTAAACAAAACAATACTATATATAAGGGACCTCTTGGAATTATGAGATATAAGATAAAAAAAATAGGATGATAGTATATATTGAAAAGCCTATATCTCCGTCTCTTCTTATCCGTATATAATGCGCTTTATGCATGCATTCTCTCCGCTATACCTTTTTCGCTTACTTTTCATGAGATGGCGTGTGCAATGGGACGGGAAAAAAAATTGGGACAAGACAAAACAGTGACCGGACAAGATGGGAAGCGGGACGAGTAATACCTCATGGTTGCATTAAGGCCCTACCACAAAAAAACACTGATTTATCGACAGAATTACCCACAAAATTAGGGGTGTGCATGAGGCCCGCATGCCCAATAAGCCCGCCCGAGCCCGCAAGAAAAGCGCCCAGCCCAGCCCAGTAAAAAGCTGCCCAAGCAAAAATGGGCATCTTCGGGCTGGGCTGATTCGCGGGCAGGGCAGGGCCGCGGGCAGGGTATGTTGCCCTGCCCATTTGGCCCTGCCCGAAAAAATATATAATTATATATATAAGATAATATTATTTTAAGCAATTATCTCTTTTGTTTTGGCCAAAAAAATTAGGTAAAATTAGAAAAAATGAAAGGAACATAAAATTATAATTATATAAAAGAGCTAAATATCAAAATATAAGATTCAATATGCTAAATTACTCCAAGTCAAATTTCTTTCTTTTTCTCTTACATCCAATTTTTTAAAACAAAAAAGAAAAAGAAAAATAAAACCACCTTTCAAATTTTGTGCTTTCACATGATTATAAAAATCTGCCAACTATATGAATAAACTAAGGAATTGAACTACTGATTTAGCTTGATTATTAAATGTTCTAATTATTAAATATATTTTTTTTTACCTCCCATAAGAAATTGAAAGTTGAAGAACAAGACTACATAGGCCTTATATATATATGAGTGATAGACTCATTCGTGATAATTTTTTTCCTCTCCCTTGTCTCAAAACACGATAATTGAATTTTTTTTTCTACATATGATATAAGGCATGGTGTCATTACGCTGGGCAGAAAAGCCCGCCCTGCCCAGCCCGTCCTTGCCCTGCCCAAAATGGTTAGGGCTTCTACTGGGCAGGGCCGGGCAGCGGGCTGCAAAACGCAGCCCGCTCATCTTTCGGGCTGGGCATCGGGCAAGGGGTTTGCCCTGCCCAGCCCTGCCCATGTGCAGCCCTACAAAATTACTGATGGAAACCAAAATTACCGACGGATTTGTGGCGGGCAGGAATTACCGATGGAAAGCATTCCGTCGGAAATTTTTCCGTCACTAAATCAATTTGCGATGGAATCATAAATTCTGTCGGTAATTTCCGACGGAAATTCCGTCAGAAATTACCAACGGACATTTCCGTCACGAAATTTGTGACGGAATATTCCGTGACTGATTAGCCATGGAATTTCAGACGGAATTCTGTGGCTAATCAGCCAGCCCACGGATAATTCCTGTGGCTAAATCCGTGGCAAAATTGCTTCCCTTCAATTTTTTTTTGTGCTATTTTAATTTGATCAATTGTTTTTTTAAGAGGGAATGAAAGATAATTGAATTTGTTAAAAAATCAAACATGCTATTAAAAGATACACACACACACATATATATATAGAGTCTTTCCCACATCCAAATGCTTCAAATGTCAAGTGTCTAGTGTGAAAAAAAGATAGAAATAATAATAACAACTGTCAACTATCATTTCCTAAATTTATATTGCTGCTAGAGGGCTCAGATAGTTTAATTCCCATTCCTTCCAATGCAGACATGATTTTGTTATAATTTTCTCTCATCTCTTGATGCTCCTGTTTGATTTGCTGATTCTCCTATGTAAGCTCCGTTATCCTCATGCGCAATTCAGTTTCAACATTGGCATTCATACTTGTGCTGTTAATGGAAGGAGAAGACCTCTGGGTACAAATATCATTATCAGCCTTAGACCCAAATCCATAGATGCGGCCCTTCTTGTTTTTGCCACCTATAACATCTAACCATATGTTAAATTCTTCCTGATTAGATTGTATGCTTGGAGAGCCTCTTTCAGAACTTAGTTCTATCTTTCTTCTTATGAACTCATCCTATAAAACAAAATGACGACAGGAGTATATGATAAGTGCATGTTATGGAAGGCAAGATTCTTTTCAACTTAATCCCAACAACAACCAGACCAAGTCAAGTCCAAAAATAAAATTGCACTAAGGATAAGAAAAGATACTATAATTCATTAATTTCCAGCATATGATGACATATTCACCAATTCTATCCCAAAAAAAAAAAACAGGGTATAGGAAGTTCCTATAAGTAATTGGGTGTGAGGGCCAAATGAATGGACAGTGGGAAGAGAACATGGAAGTTTTGAAATGAAAGGAAAGATAACTGAAAATAAAAAATCCTAAATACTATTTAAAATCCAGAAGAACTATTTAATAGTATTGGAAAAAGAACACCGTATCAAACTTCAAGACTCTCTTCACTCAAAGCTCGGGTTTTCTCAAGCTTAGAACTTATTCTTTAAGGCTATATCCACCAAAAATTTGATATACTAATATGCATTTATATATAAAAAAAATACATTGCATGAGTTTGATACACTGCTACCAACGTTATTGGACATTAATATATAGTTAATATATAGGTACCACTTTTGCATTTCCTCTTTTTCTATGCAACGACTACCCCAATATCGGTGCCTTTGCAACACAATATTCGAGAGTCAATACACAAAGCAAAACACTTCTTTTTTTTTTCTTTACCTGGTTAAAGAAGTCAAGTTTTGGCAATATACTTATTAGAGAGGTTTAGGTATAGAACTATAAATATAAACCTGTATGGTCTATCTCACATGGTAGAATATTGCCTAATGATCAGTAGTGGATCGGGAAAATATATATATACATATATATATATATATATTCCAATTGAGATCGATGAGTTCACCTTATACTAGGGATAATATTTTTTTAATAACCTTGGGCATGGCGTACTCTTTCCCAAACTTCCTCTCCACTTAACCGGGGTGGAGGCATTGAGTTCTCAGCCCTATTTTTATAAAAAGAGGTTTTATTTCTCCTGAATGGGTGATTGTTGGGAAGAAATTGGCGATGATAATCAAAGAAAGATGATTTTCGCCCATGCTTCAATTGGAATGCTTTTGACTTCTCCATACATATAGGACGTGATAATCTTCCCATTGTTGTCCAACTAGACAACATATCATAAGCAGGAAAGTCATTGATTGTCCATAGTAAAGCAGCACGCATACAAAAGTTTTGTTTCAATGAGGCATCATATGTTGGCACCCCTTCGTCTCACAATAATTTTAATTCATCTATTAAAGGTTGCAAATACACATCTATTTTTCCTTTAGGATTACTAGGGCCAGGGATGATCAAGGTCAAGAACATGTATTCTCGTGTCATGCACATCTCAGGTGGTAGATTGTATGGAGTAATAATCACAGGCCAACAAGAATATTATCTCCCAGATTGCCCAAATAACGTAAATCCATCAGCACATAACCCAAGCCTCACATTTCTGGGATCATATGCAAAATCTGGATATGTGCTATCCAAAACCTTTCATGCCTGGCCGTCAGAGGGGTGAGAAAGGATATTAGAACCTCGACGGTTCTCATAGTGCCATCTCATTTCCTTTGCAATTTTTCCAGAAGCAAACAACCTTTGCAATCTAGGAATGAGAGGTAAGAACCATAATTGCTTTCTTGCAATGTTTTTTTTCCTTCCATGACATTTTTTGGACAAATATCTTGTCTCGCAACAAAAATTTACATTGGGTTGCACTATCATCGACTTTATAGTACAACATACACCCATTCACACAGCAATCAATTTTCTTGTAATCAAGACCTAGTTTCGACACTAACTTCTTTCTTTGGTACAAGTCTATAAGCATACGAGTGTCTTTTGGCTGCGTCTTTCGCATTAGTTCAAAGACTAAACTGTAGCTTTGTTGTGACATGTTCGTTGTTGCTTTAATACTCAGTAATTGTAAAGTCACTGAAAGTTGAGATTCCTCCTCACACCCTTCCCACAAAGGTTGTTGTGCAGCACGCAACAAGTCATAAAATGCTTTTGCACTAGGATTTGGCATCTCCTCAGGTCGTTCATTATAGTTATCCCAAAAACTAGGCCCAGCTGCATCTATTACCATGGTCTCATATTGATTTTGCTGGTTACCAAGTAGGACATCTCTTGGCATTGGGCAAAGGGGTAAAGGATATTCGGGTCATCGTTCGCCGTGACTAGTCCATATATAGTAGTCTGGCATAAATCCTTTTTTTATAAAGGTGTGTCTTCACCTCATCATAACTTAGATATGACCTACATTTACATTTTAAACATGGACACCTGAGCTCTCCTGATGTTTGAGAATAAAGAGATTGAAATGCGTAGGTAAAAAACTCCTCAACACCTCGCTTGAAATCTACTATAACCCATTTAGTACTTGGATCAATTCTATTATACATCCATCTTCGATTTTCTGGAACTACCATTATAATGGAGAAGAATCCGATGTAAATTGTTAGAATCAAAAGCAAACAAGGTACATATATGTAGTTTCCAATGCAAAGATTAAAGGAAATATTTTAGAAAAATCGTTACCCTTTTTTATAAACAACTAATTTAACAATATATCTTTTAATATTTATAAATTAGTTATTTAATTCCACCTGTTTCATGTTACCAAAATTTTTTTGATAATATCTATTTTTCATGTTATACAGCATTAAGGTAGAATAATGTGAAGCGTAATTAACGTTATTCTGCCTAAAATACCTATTGCGTTTAGGGAAGGTCATAATGAAAGTCTATTTTGCATTCATTTAAGGGCATGATTAGAAAGTTCACAAGATTTATAAGAACATTAATTACCTTTAATTGTCTTTTTTTACTTTGTGTTCTATGAGGTGATTAAAAATAACTAAAGAGGTGTACGCTGAAACAACGATAACAAGAAGGATGGATTTGTTGGCCGAAAAAGAAAAACAACAACAGGGATGGATTTAAATGTGAGAAGATAAGGAAGTGTATATGTGTGTGTGTATCTTTTAGAGTCAATTTAAAAGAGTAGGAATTAACTTAAAATTATTAGGAAATCATTTGTGTGAGAACGCATTTAAGGGGAAAAGTTGAAATAATGTTCAACTCGAAGACACGCTATTAGGGGAAGAAAGATGCTCTAAGATAAGAAGAATATTACTCATTTAGCAGAATAGAATCAGATTTAGCAAAATAGAATGTTCAACTCAAAGATGCTCTGACTTTAATCCTACAAAGTCATGGGGGTGGAGCATAGAATCAGATTGGCATTAAGATAACAGAAAGCCTTCTCAAGACTAAACAACACTCAACACGACATATGTGACAAGAAGAGAATTGCTGGTCTAAAATTGCACACCACAACATTAAGCAAACAGAGCCAATGTATTCAGCAAAATAGGACCAAAAATCGTATAACTTACATTCAGCAAAAGGTTGTGACAAGAAGAGAATAGCTGGCCTTGAAGCAAGAAAAGATCCCATAGCTACTGTAGAGAAAACTCCCACAACCAACAAGAAAATTTATCCTCAACTCTCATCCACCCAGTATAGCAAAAGAAAATAAGATTTCAAATTATTAGAGATATGAAATTATTACAGATTGAATGAAGAAGCAAGATTAGGGGACCAAAAATCATATATATAACTTACTGAAGACTGAAGCACGAACAGCGACCTGAGCTTAAAAAGCATTCATTCCCCCTGGAGCCTGAACCCCGTGACTTCATACCTCAATCGTAGCCGCAATCAATCTACGCCTCAAACTCTCTTAACTAGCACAGGGGTTAATTAATCTCCACATCAAGGAGAAGAGCAGAGATCTTTGTTGAAGACAACACGGCAATGATGAAGTACTGGAGGAAGAAGTTGAGCTCGATGGTGATAATGAGGGATGCCATCACCGTCGAAGCTTGATGAAGGAAGAAGTCACGGCTTTTGGTGTGGATGAAGGGAATGTCAATGTTGGCTGACGACGATGATGAACAATTTGGATGATTAATGGCGTACTGGTGGTTAGGATTCCACAGGAAGAAGCCGCCGTTACCTTCGCCCTTAGCAGTCACGCCGAAGAAGAAAAAGTGATTATGGTACCCTAGCAAGTAGCCGAGCTCATTCAAAGTCAAAATGCTGCACTTTTGATTTTCACTCATTTTCTTTTATTTTTTTTAACTTTTTCCAGCTTTTTAAACTCCACCAAAAAAAATTAGCTACGTATCATCTTTCAGGTAGACAAAGGGTGAAATCCAAATAATATGAAAATCAAATTGATTAATGATACTCATAAAATTTTTTATGGTTTTGTTTTTTTCTCCCTAATCATTTTTCAGAATTTTTTTATCTAGATATGTCACTTAAAGTAAATAATAATAAAAATAGAAGTTATTAAAATTAAGAGAATGGAAAATTCAGATATAAAAATAAATCTGAATACTATTGTATATCTAAGCATTTAATATTTTAAGAAACTGAAATTAATAACAATTTAAGAAAAAATATTTATAAAACTTTTCAACTGTATTTATTAAAATAAATTAAAATATGTTTTTTACATTTAAATATATTTATAAAAAATATACATAGCAATAATTTATTAAAAAAAAAGAAAGAAGAAAGTCCAATTAAAAGCCCCACGAAGGCAAAAATAAAAGTTAACTATTGCTAGCATTATTCATCTACACGAATAATTTTGTTTAATTGTTTGTTTAGTTATATAAAATATCTTTTATTAATAATAAATAATTTTTATTTGATTTGAATAATTTTTTTGTCAATATTGATGACAACAAACTATAAAGAATTTTAGTATAAATTAAAAGGATTATAGAAAATATACTAAAGGGGGTATGATAAGAGGAAGTGTATGGATCTAATTGGGGATAATTTAGTATTTTTAAATTTATATTTTGATATTTGGTCCCTGTAAACAATCATAATTATTAAGATCCTTCCCAATGAATATTATTTTTTCAGATCCTTCTTTCTAAATTTTTTTTAAATAAAACTACAAGGTAAAATACGATTTTATCAGTGTTACAAAAGAAGGGTTAATCGTTGGAAGAAAGAGAAGAAAATAGTTAATATTTTTTGCAAAAATTAAGTCTCAAATTAAATGGGTTAATGGAGGGAAGGTGAAAATCTTTTGAGGGAGAATAAATTTATCCTTCTAATAAATGAATTATGGTTTCTTCAAACAAAAGATGGACAAAATTACATTTTATAAATTCTAAGTTTAAATTTAAGTCTTACTATTTTTCTCATACAAGAACAATAATATTATAATATTTCGCCAACCTTTTCTCAATCTATATCTAGCCAACTTGATATTAATGTTGACATATTTTTTTGGTATAATTTTATTAATATTATTTTGTATTAAAAATGTGCTTTGGCTATCAGATATGGTGGACTAACTTTTAAAAAATAAAAGCAAGAAAAAAAGAATAAGCTATTTTCATATTTACTATTTTTATTTACATAACATTCTAATTTTTATTTATTACTAATTCGTTAAATATATGTTTTTTATGTTATAGTAGGTATCCTTTGAAATGATTTGATATTTTTTAATTTAAAAATGTCCATCTATTTTTAAAAATAGATAATATATTTATATATAATATAATATTGACAATATCTAATTACATGAAGTTGTGGAGTAAAAAAGAAGAATAATGTTGTCATGAATAAATTACAAAAGATGATGCTTAGGATTCATACATCTTTTACATTTTAATAAGGATTGCTATAAATCACTATCATGTACAATCAAATCATCAAGCATTTTGTTTGATTAACAAGACTTATAATTTTTTAATCAAAATTGTTGAGTCCAAATTCTCAAACTATATGTTAAATATTTGGTAGGAGAAATTTTTTTTTTCAGTTTTATGAAACTAAATACTAATAAGTTAGCAATATTGTTATACATGATTCCATGTAAATATTTGCTTTGCACCTATTATATTCTTCATATGATATTATCTCAAGATTAGTAAATTAAAATTCAATTTTGTCTCTAAAATTTATTCTTCTATATTATGATCAATAATATTCAGTTAATTATTACCAAAAAAAAATAATATTCAGTTAATTTGAAATAGTCACAATCAACCAATAACTCAAAAGTAATTTTTACTTTTTCATACTTAAGGCAATCAAATGCATTGATTGAATTATTATGATTCACCACACTTCTAGGATTTCACTATGTTCTTTTACAAAATTTTTATTTGTTTTTTCTTACATAATGTAGTCTTTTACCTCACAAAAAATAGAATCACTACATTTTATTTTAAGAATAAAGATATGAAATTTTGGGGAAAAGAAATTCACTTTTCCGACAGAATTAGCCACGGACAACATTCCGTCAATAATTTCCGTAAAAAATATGTCCAAACTTCTGTGGGTAAATTTAGTGACGGATTTTCTAACCGAATTTGCCATGGAATTGCAATGGAAATTACCGACGGAATTTTTCCATGGCAAATTCTATCGGAAAATTATTTTACCGACGGAAAAATTCCGTCGATAATTTCCGACAGAATTCCGTGGCAAATCCTATCGGAAAAATTTTACCGACGAAAAATTCCGTCGGTAATTTCCGACGGAATTCTTTGGCAAATTCCGTCGGTAATATTTCCGACAGAAATTCGCACAGTTTTCCGAAGGATTTTTGCGACAGAATTCATTCTGTCAGTAATTCTGTCAATGATTCAATGTTTTTTTATAGTGCCCCAATCCCACATGGCGTGTCTCACGCGTGACAATGAAAGAAAAGCATTACACAAAAGAAAAAATTATTGTAAAATTTTAGGAAAAGAATGTTATCATTAAAAAATCTTAATTTCAATTAGTAGTGTAGATTTATTATTATTTTCTATATTAAAATTTGTTATAGCATCTTACTCACTAATCATGAATTTTTTTCATGATTATATTCTTTAAGTGATTTTGTCAAAAAGAGAAAAAATTGTGGGGTTTTCCAAGTTTATTATAAATTTTGTACATGTATTTTTTCACTAAATTATATAAAACTTTTATAAATTTTGTATCATAAACAAGGTAAAAAAGAGACCGGATACTAAATCGGTTGAGGTAATACTTCAAGAGTTAGTGGGTCAGATCAGGATCAAATCAACCACATTAAAATAATATAATTTAATTAAAAATAATAAATATAATAACATTAATAATCACTAATAACAAAATATAAGAAAATATAATAATAATTTGCTTGTAATAATAATGAAGTACAACAACATTGACAATGTTCATCTTTATAATTCTTTAATAACTAAAATTAATAATTGTAACATTCTAATTTTGTTATCTTTCAAGTTTAAGCAATATTTATTATGATCGAATTAACAAAGGTTGAATATATATATAAAAGAAATTAAAATAATTATGATCTTATGTATTTGTATATATATGTGTGTGTGAATAAATGAATAAAATAATAATATTAAGAAGTCTCACATTAACTAAATGATGAGAAGATAGACAAAATATCAATGTTGAGAAGTCCCACATCGACTAAATGATAAGAAGATGGAGTTCTAGAAGCCTATATATAGGTGGTGGTAGGGAAGAGTTAAAAATGAGTTAAATAATTTTTTATTTCAATGGTTGGATAGTTAATATGATCTTTGAGGTATGAGTTGTTAAGCACACTTTGAATTTATTTTTCATAGATAGAACGTTGAATAGTAAATTATCATTTTTAAGTATTTTCACTATTGGATCGAATTACAATTTGGAGAATTGATTTATGACATCTAAGATGTTAAATTCAATAGTGGGATCATTAATTAGGCTCTTTTAGTAAGAATAATTTAACTCATATTAAATCTGTTTATTTGAGATTTTCAAGGATAGAAGTAACTTATGAATTAGGAGTTCTCTATTTAGGTTAGAAATTTGGTGACTCTAATGATATAATTTAATAATTAAAGGAATAAGTTAAGAAAATTGAGGAATTGAATCTAAACCCTCAAATACACACACACACACACAATCTCACTCTAAACCTTAGAAAAAGCCTTTCAAGTTAAAATTCTGAGTAACAATTGAAGGTCTTAGAGAGAGAGTTAAAGATTAGAAATTTGTCAATAGTTTACTCTAATCTTGTAGAGATAATGTTTTAATTTCATTTGTAGATATACATGCTATTGTGACATTTTTTTAGTACGGACCTCGTTGGTATTTGACTGTTAGCTAGGAGATCAAATAATTGAATTTCTATTTGTTGCATATTTTGGTATGTGTTGGTAAGTGATTTTTTATAATTGAATTCTTCTATATAAATTTTTATTTGCATAAACTATCTTGTGGGATAATGTTTTGAAGGGAACTGAATAAAGTGAGTTTGGAAATTTGATCTTTGGGATATAATGAGTTGGTTAAAGTTTTAATGAGTTATGTTCCTGTATATGTGTGTATCCATTTGCATGTTTTGAATCATGCATGTGCATTTAGTATGGGTTGTGGAGGAGGTGATCAAAGTTATTGAGATCTATATACTTGTCACGTGATATTGGCTTCCATATGGAGCTCTATGGTTGGCCACTATTATTGTCTTACTCATTTTTCAAGGGACTGCGACACCCCACTAGGTCTTTGAAGGGGAACCTATGGTCTACCGAATGCTCTGTGGTCTTTGGTCAATTTATATCACTCATGTGATGAGCTTGTTAGAGTAGCCAGTCAAATGAAAAGAAAGCCCATGAGTCCAGTCAGCAGAAATAAGGAGGATATAAGGATGAGTTTGGGTTTCATAGATTGCATATGACATGAAATCTTCATTGATATTTATATGTTTTGAATAAATAAAAAGTATACTATCTATTTTGAAATTATTAGCTGCATGAGATTGGAGCAAATATTTGAATTATATGGTTATTGTGAGCTTAACTGTTAAATAAATGTCTGTTGACTATTATTAACTCTGTGTATCCCACCTAAGTACACCTCACTAACATATGCTAGTGTGTGTAATAGGTAGGCATTTAGTTATTGAGATGTTATCTCACCCTTGTTGTTTAACATTTTTCAGGTGAAAGCTTTAGAGGAGGGATGCTAAGGAAGGATCAGGAGGAGTTAAACTACAATAGCAACTTGTAGCACCTCCTCAATCTGAGTTATATTGTTTCCTATATATTGCCATCATAGGACAATTTGTGTTTAATTGATATGTCATGTTGGATTTTCTTTCCATACTTTAATTTATTGTTGAAAAAGTTGTATAATTAATCTTAAAAATTTATATTAAAACACTTCAAGAATTATAATTATTTTATTGATATTAAAAAATTTTGTTTAGAGATAATCAAGATACTATGTACTATATAACAACTACTACAAAAACAAAAAGACTTTTGACCACAACTTTTAGTGGGCACTAAAAAAGTTATGCTAAAAATTGATTTTTAACAACTCTAAGACATCACTGCTAAAAGTATATCCTTTAATGGAAACTTTTTAGTTGTTACTAAAAATATGACCTTCAATGATGACTTATTTGTCACCATTGACAATTTGATTTTCAGCAATGACTTCTCAAAGGCATTGTTGAAGGTCTTGCATTCAATAATGACTTTTTAAAATCACCATTAAATGATAGAATTTTAGCGACGACATTTTATGTTGCTACCAAGAGTCTTTAAAAGGCATACTTTTAGATGTTGCTGCTAAAAGTGTGTATATATTTTTTGATAGTGAAAGTATAGTTTAATAATATATATTTAGTTTTAGAATAATAATCCTTAGATTCATTTCAACTTAATGTCAAGAAGATTGGATGCAAAAGGTGGTTACAAGTTTGAATCTTGGAATGGTAGCCAGATAACGAAGTGGCATGAGGTGGAGAAGTGTCCAATGGTGATGTGGCAGTGCCGATGGTGAAATGCCATCCAGTGACAGTGAGGCCTATTTTTTTTTAGCCAAATTTTCAGCAACGACAAAAATGTCACCACTAATAATCTCTTCTGTATTATGTCGCTACCAAAACTTATAAAGCTAATAAAACTTATAGAAATTATACATGTAGGGGCATGTTGATCTCTCCCATTGCCCCAAACCTTGACCTCTCTCATTTAGCTGTTTAATTTTGATTGTTCCTTTTCTTTAATTTCTATCTTATTTATTCTCTTGCCCAAAAATTCTTCCCTCATGCCACACTCACATGATTTTGCATGGGATTTTATTATTAAACTCTAAATTATAAAATTACATCTCCTTTCCTTGGAACCCCCAGGCCAAACACATACATACATCTATATATACACAAAATTCATTTTTGTGTTTAGTGGCGCCAAACTCATATTAGGGCTTACTATTACACCAAAACCTGTTCTAAGCTTATTAACATCCTTGGATTTAACAAAACTTCGCTCCCTCTTATTCAATCACCACTCTCTATTAGTCTCACTCTCGAGTTTCAACTTCATCAATCACCAAGCATCATAAAGGCCCATAGCCCCTATATATATTTTTTATTTCTTGGTCCCCCCTTATAACACCACCGGTAAGCTTCCGCCTTAACATTTATTGGACCAAAATCTGTTGCAACTGACACCTATCCCCTTGGTATCATGGCATGATAAAGCACGTTTTGGGCTATACATATTGGGCTGTAATATGTACCAATTTCATTTTGGGCTTAGGGCTGTGAAGTTACTACCCCTTCTTTATTGATGCTTATTTACTAATTAAGTTTTAGAAAGAGTTAATATAATTTTAAGTCTCTCAAATTTATCCTTATTTTGATTTTGGTTCCTCAATTTTTAAACTGAAGGTTTTGATCTCTTAATTTTCTTTTCATTTAAAATATTAATTTCTATAATTTAATAAAAACTTGGATTATTTTACCCCTAGAGAGACAAAATCTATAATTTGGAACTTAAAAGACTAAGACCAAAATAAGAGTAAATTTGAGAACCAAATATTATTTTAACCCTTTTTAGAAATTATTGAGATTGAGTTTAATGGAAGGAGCTAGTCTCCCATAACATAGTGAACTAAGGTTTGAAGTTTTCGTTGTGTGAGATGCTTACACTTGATGCACGATAATATCTTGAACATATTTACTTCAAGTAGAAAGATACTTTTGCTTAACAAAAAACAATTAAAAATAAATCCTTTAATACTCTATGAGGATTTTCTATTTTAATTACTTTTTTTACCTTATAAAATAATTTTCCTAACATGTTTCGGCCAAATGATAATCTCTAACTATTTTTCTTTAAATTTTTGAGAAAGCAAACCCTTAATTATCAGAAATTAGCTTTAAAATTGTTTACAACTCTTTCTGGAAACTTTATTTCTTTAAAATTTCATTTAAAAATAAGCTCTTTAGCCAACTAAATCCTTTTTGAGACGTTTTTATTTTTTAGGATTTATCTAAGCCTAAAAAATACCTTATAAACTGCTGTCTTGTTTTTCATTTTCCCGTACTTCCTCAATTTTTCAGGCTTTTTTCATAATTATAATTTTGACTCAATGTTTGCTCTTATTTATATTCTTGCCCCTAAACCCACTGTATTTTTAACTTTTGTCCCAATTTAACTTATTTTACCGGTATTCAAGATTTAAGATGTTACATAGCATCTGAATTGTAGCTTCACTGCAACCATATGAAAGTTGCAATATTCACAACATCATCAAAATTTCACAAGACTGGAAAATCTATAAGTTAAGGCTATTTTGGATTTCTTGTTTGAGATTGGGATAAAATGAAAACTTTCATATGGGTGAAGCTGCAATCTTATGATCCTAGTCTACTTCGCATTTATTGTTCGACATTGGTGTTATGTTGGATTATCCGAGTTGCCTCAACTATGTCTACATTCTTGAACTGCTACATCAATGTTTTTACATGTAAAAAGAATATAATTTGCTCAATGATCTTCTCATCCATTCTAATTTCAGTGGTGCTTTAGAAAATGATATCCACTTGCTCCTTCAATCCTTTTCTGATCACCCTCTCTACGAAACTGATCTTACAAAACTGATGATTTATTAAATTCCCATTCCGCGGACCATATCGTACCAATATTAGTTGTATCATTTTCTTTATTTTATAAAATTCATCTTTTTAACATAAAAATGTAACACTAATTGACATTGGTTATTAAGTATATCACGTTTATTTTATATGTTGAATTATTTCTTGGGAAGACTTGCTTTTAAAACTAATTGAAATACTGAAATGATAAATGGGGTCTCTAAATTTAATAAATTCCTAATCAAGTCATGGATCCAATTTGGGATTTATAAATGTGGAGTAGTAATTTTACCTTTATGCCCTCTCCTCTCTCCCCTAAAATCTTTTGTCCCTCTTCTTCTCTTGTTCCTCTTTCTCCCTCTGCTTCCTCTATTCCTCTTCCTGCCATCTCGTCCCTAACTCTTTGATTATCTTCACCTCCTTAGCCTTTCTTTACCCTATACCCTATTCCTCTTCCTGCCATCTCCCCTCAAACAAAGAAGTTGGAGAGAAAAGGAGGTGAGGAAAAATCTTAATGAGCTCAATTTTAAAAATTAAAGTACAGTTATAAGATAAAAGAGTAAGCAAAACTAGTTAAAATCGAACTCATTAAAAATTTTTCTACCCTTCTTTCTTCTCTATTTCCCTCACACCAAACAGGTTAGAGAGATTGTGCGTAAGATGCATGAGTAGCAACACGACCATATCTTTAATCCATTGCTAGTTTGACAAATCGCTTTCGTTGCCCTGCAGAGACGCAAGGTTTCATTATTTTTTCTTTGTTTTCGAGCTTGCAACTCCCATTTTCATATCAGTCACTTGAAGAGCACTTTTCTATGTCACATCCATTAACTAATAATCTAACATTTGTCTGACATCTGGCAGTAGCTCAAGTTTTCATAATCCCATTTCCAACTTCAGAAGGCAAGCTTCATCACAATGTTTTTCAGATTAATTAAAAAAGAGGATGAAAGAAGGGAAGATTAGCCAAATATGGTCATTCACAAGCCTTTTTGTTATCCTTTGTTTGTCTATTATTAATGGCTTATTTGGATGTTTTGGCTGATACTGTTGGAGCCAAAGGATTTCAAAACAATTGTATACCCATTGTCACTGATTAATTAGAGTTATATTGTGTCGCAATTACTAATCAGCAATAGAATTGATGAGGCATTAACAAGTTAAATTTCGATTCGTAAGTTTTTATTTGCAATTTACAAGTTCCCATTCATAACAAAATTTTGCAACAACCTCATAACTCAGGCACAAGATAGCTTTAAAAATTAACACGTTAAATTTTGCAATTCACAACTTCTCATTCGCAACTCAATTTCTCATTCACAACAATTTATTTTTTTAATAACCATGTTTTTAACTCAAGTACAATACAACTTTAGAAATTAACACGGTAAATTGAGAAATTCACAAGTTTTCATTTGCAATTCACAAGTTTCCATTTGCAATGGAACTGATGCAATAACCATCTGTAACTCAAACACAAGCCTTCCTTAGAAATTAATGCATTAACTTTCGCAATTCACAAATTTCCATTTGAAATTCACCAGTTTTTATCACAACAAAACCTTTACAATAAACCTCTTGTAACTCAAACACAAGACAAACTGAGAATTAACACGTTAAATTTTTCAATTCACAATTTTCATTTGCACTTCACAAGTTATGATTCACAGCCAACTCAAGCACAAGACATCATGAGAACTTAACATGTTAAATCGATGACATGCCAAATGACATAACACTTAAAAAACTAGACCAAACCAACTGGGTTGGACCAAAACTTGATCAACCAATCACCTAGGTGGTTCGGTTGTCAATAAAAAAACTAGTGGAGGTCAACCTGTGAGGACCTAGTATAACCCAGGAGCAACCCATTCAACTCGACTAGTTTGGTGGGTTAGCCTAGTGATAACCTCTTGAAATTCCTACTAATTCAGCTTGTTTTAACACTCTTTTATGGGTTTTGGAAGCTAATTGTGCATGGTTATTCCCTTAAAGCTGGAAAATAGGGCTTAAATAAAGTAAACCTTGATTTGTGCTAACAATCAGGGATTATTTGTGCAATGCTTCTAAGATTCTTTGTCTTGGAAATAACAAGAGCTGGAAGAAGAATGACAAGGAGAAAGATTCAATTACTTTAGGTTGATCAGAGGAAGAGCAAGGACCAGAGTGAGCAAAGATATATGGAAGACCAAAGGTGGAGAGGCTAGAAAAAGCACCCTTCGCCACGGCACTCGGAGCAAACCGCCACAATGTGTCCAACAGAAAGGAAGAAAGGACATTTTACATAAGGCACTGCTATCCATATTCACCACAGCTCTCAATCCTTTCTGAGAGGCTTGCAATTCTCTAGTAGGCGCCGCAGCACCTGTCCATATTAGCCACAGTGTCTGTCCCCTCACAGCTATGTGTTTTGCATTGTAACTTAAAAATTAGGGCATATAAGTGTGGAGGACTTGTGATTTTCAAGGAGACTTTGACTTGGAGGCTTATTTGGAGGTGCTCTTTGCTCGGGTTTGGAGGTTTTGAAGTTTAGGAACATTAGGCTTGAAGTTGTAAGAGATTGAAAGCTTATTCCCTCATTTTCCTTGGTTTTTTCTTCTCTTCTCCTTTGTTTTTGTAATGGCTGCAAAATATTCATGTGTTTGTATCTTCTTGCTGAATATGTGTAGCTAGAATAGTCATTCTAGGGTTATTTTGATCTATTGTATGGATTAAGACTTGTTTTAACTCTCTCTTTAGTGTTAATGATAATGTTATATTGTTTTTTATCTTGAGCTTATTGCTTCTTTGTAAATGGCCACCATTTGGACTGACTTGTTGATTGGTTTAAGCTTGAGACAGTTAAATTGATTTTTAAACTTGGGTAAAAACATACTAAACTGGAAATTTATCTTATTAAATAGATGATTTGTTGATAGAATAGAGATACATATATAGACCTAGCATCATCCAAAAAGGGTTTCAGTTTTCAAAGTGTAACCTTTTTAAACAAAAGCAAGAGATTGTGAAGTTTAATTAAGATTGCAAAACTTGGTTTTTGACTTAAGAAAGCTTAATCAATATTTGTGAACCCTTGACTAACTTAACTTATTGTTAACCTCCATTTGAGAAGTTATTATTCAAGTCTTATGAAGTGCATTAGTGAGAAATAACCCTAGCCTTATTTGTCTCAAAGTCAATTTTATTTTATTTCAATTTCGATCTCTGTTTTCAAATTACATTACACAACTTCATTTACGATAATTATTTCACTTAACCTAATCAAGCACAATTATAATTTTTTAACTTGTCTAGCCTTAGTATTTGAGGGAACGATTTTTTTTTTTATACTGCTTGTGACCCATCTACTTGTGTTCGAGCTTTTAGGTGAACACCTAGTTATGTTTTCTTTAAAAAAAAATTCTGGGTAAAAACATACTAAACGAAATTTATCTTATTAAATAGATGATTTGTTGATAGAATAGAGATACATATATAGACCTAGCATCATCCAAAAAGGGTTTCAGTTTTCAAAGTGTACCTTTTTACAAAAGCAAGAGATTGTGAAGTTTAATTAAGATTGCAAAACTTGGTTTTTGACTTAAGAAAGCTTAATCAATATTTGTGAACCCTTGACTAACTTAACTTATTGTTAACCTCCATTTGAGAAGTTTTATTCAAGTCTTATGAAGTGCATTAGTGAGAAATAACCCTAGGCCTTATTTGTCTCAAAGTCAATTTTATTTTATTTCAATTTCGATCTCTGTTTTCAAATTACATTACACAACTTCATTTACGATAATTATTTCACTTAACCTAATCAAAAGCACAATTATAATTTTTTAACTTGTCTAGCCTTAGTATTTGAGGGAACGATTTTTTTTTTATACTGCTTGTGACCCATCTACTTGTGTTCGAGCTTTTAGGTGAACACCTAGTTATGTTTTTCTAAAAAAAAATTCTAAAGTTGTTTTAATGCCAAAAAATGACTTCATTTTCTTTCTTCTTTTTTTTTTTGAAGCTATTGATAATTATTAGTTTAGTATCTAAAGGAATGTAGGTAGGAATATTTGTTACCATAAATCTATTTTGATATTTTGCTAGAGTGAATATATAATTATTTTAATAGTATAATGCTATGATGCCAATTCATCAAGGTAATTGTAGAGAAAGTTGGAAAGAAAATGTAAGTATATGATTATTTTGTTAGTGATTTAATATATTGAATTGATATTTAATCTTTTTGGATGGTATGATGAGAATTTAAATTAATTTTGAACTTTTGTTCTTGACCTATTTGACTCCAGGGTTAACTCTGATTGGACCTACTAATCCTTGATCCACTATCTTAATTGATTCATGGGATGGTGAGGTTTTTAGTTCCTTGTATTTAACCAAGCAATATAGGAACACAACACAAAGAGTAAAGGAAGTATTTAACATGAGTCAATTGCCACAATTCTTGTGTATTAAGGAATGCGTTAAATTAATAAAAAGATTTAATTTTACTCTTATTAAAATTCCTTCTCCCCATTACAAATCATTCTCATATTTTCCTCTTCTTTCTCTCTTTCCAATGAAATGAAGTAAGGATAAAATTAGAAAAGAAGCATTAAATATATATACACATACACTACAAGTTACTTACATTGAGGATCAAAACTTTCCTTATGAGTAACTTATATTTAGGACCGAGTAGTACTTTTCTTCCACATGTTATGTTATATATATCCATAATCAATAAAAGTAGGAAGAGAGAATAGAATTTAATGATAGAGTTTTAGCATAGGTAATACAAATAACATTAGAAATCATTTGAATTTTATGATAAATTTAATAATTTAAATTTTTTTACTATTAATTAATTAGTTAAAACATACTTATGTTTAGAATGAGGTGGAGTATTTTCTACACGCTTTTCCTGGACCACAATATATGAGAGATCGAGGTGGCCTACATAGATTCATCTTGTCGAGGATGTCATCATCCCTATCCTCATCTTCTGTTCAAATCCACTGAGTCCGCTCAATCAATTAATTGGAAAATTATATTACTACTTGAATTCTTCCACAAATGCTTCCAAATTCAGTCCTCTTCTTGTAAAGAAAAACAGATAGCGATCGGCAATTAGGTTCTTCCCCCTCACAAGTCTTAAGTCTTCCACTTTGGAATTATTAATACGAAGTGTGTGCATTTGAACTTTCATATTCCTTCCTCGTTATTTCCTATATGCTCCAAGACTCTCACTCATCAAATGCCCCACCTCCCACACGAAAATGAAAAAGAAATGTAATACTTCTCTGGTCCTTAAGATATACTACCTCCGGTCCTACAAACAAGATCTTATAATTAGTATTGGAGGTAATAGTAATTAATTAATTTGAGTACATTAATAAAATTAATTAGTTAAATTAGTTAATATGATTTTTTTTTTCCTAAAACACATAATCATTTTCTTATTTTCCTATCTCTCTCTTCTACTTCATTATTATTGCTGGGAGAATATGAGAGTTAGTTTGAGAAAAAAATGGATAAAGATGAAAAATAAGTCTTCAATTATGTTCTACGTTAAAGACGGAAGGAGTAACTTTTAGCATTTACTCATTATCACTACATGTGTCCGTATATTCTTATACATCATTAGATAATTGAAAACAAAACATCATCCACAAATCCTAGTAGTTTACCTCAATTTCAAATCAGGTAGTGTAATTTAAGTTGTTTGAATTCGATTCTTTTTGCATGAAATGCAATGATATAGATTCTATAAAGAGCCCATGAATTTGTATAGATTTAAATTAGTAGTTTGTACACTCAGGGATGGAATGCATATAACAGATCAAACTTAAAGAGCCGATTTAAACAAAACACAATACAGAGATTTAATTCAAATTAAGATCAATAATTATAAGGACTTCTAATTAAATTAATTTTAATTCAAATAAATGTATCTTGTTATGTTCAAAAGAATAAATTTATCTATTTGTGAGCAATACCATTTGAATGGAAGAATTTAGATCTACAATTGATGTCAAAACATTATTGTTGATAAATAATTTGTAAGTATGTATGAAAGCTCTGTTCCTTTTTTTTTTTTTTGTCACCATCTAGTTATAAAGTCTACTTTTACTTGGATGAACCTAGATCTGGCCTCGCCTGGGAAAAGAAAAAACTGCAACATGCTTTTAAGGAATATAAGTAATACATAACTTAAAAAAAAGTGCAAATAACATGCTAAGACCATTAAGAACAGTTTTTTGAAAAGGAACAAATTATATTCGGGTTTTGCATGTATACTTAAAGCAAGTCCCCCTCTGTATCTAAATTTAATAATTTTTACATTTATACTAAGTTATTAAATTCTTTTCCTATATGATTCGTACTTTTGGCCTTTTTTTTTTTTCACTTTCCAAACTTTTCATCACTATCCTCAATTGGGAATATTGTTTAAATCGAATCCAACCGACAATCAAAATACAGAATGAACTGAGGCCTTTATTCAATTACTTAACCATATTTGTAAGATGAAAAGCATCCTTAAAATTAAAAGTTTTGATATGATATGTTTGTTTGCGGCCAAGGAGTACGTGGGTGACAAAAGTGAAATGGACAGTAACATGCATATTACAGAATAGAATATATTGCCTCCGATCCTTAATATAAGATCTTGTTTGACTTTTATTTTTGGTCCTAAATATAAGACCACAATCCACTTTGTCTCTCATATTTATATTTTTTTTCTAAAGTAACCCTTCTAATAATAAGAGTTCTAGTCAATACACTTGATTAGCAAGGATATTTTAGGAAAGACCACCTATTTAGGACAAATAACTAACTCAACTTACTTTCTTAATCTCCTCAAATTAGTCAATTGGCTCTTATAATTAGGACCAAAGGTAATAGTTGATAGACTAGAGGTCGATCAACTATATAACTTTTTCCAATCAAGAGAAATATTTAATCATGAAGTGAGAAAGGATTTATATACAACTCCGTAGGCCAGTGATTGTCACGGCTTTAGGATATTTTCATTGTTGTATTATCTCTCTAAGAAAAGAGAGATTTTTGTCATTGGATCATTTACATTAATTAGTTACTTCCCCTTGCTATAAATATAGAGGCTAGATAATTAATTTACACAGATTACAAAAAATCAGGTATTTGTAAAGAAATATTTGTTAATTTTCTTAAAATACACATTCAATCATTTGCACTAAAAATACTTACATTGATGGAAACCCACTTTTTATATTTATAATTTGAGAAAAATTATAAATTAAAGGACAATATGAATTTCAATCTTACATTTAGGATTAAAATGAATCCTTCAAATAGCCCTTACATTGAATATCAAAATGGGTATTATATACAAACTCTTAAGCATATGTTCTTCTACAAATGGTACGTGATGGCTACGTGATAAATATACAAATGATATAGCATTGACAGAGTATAAAATAAATATGAATTATAAATCAATGAAAATTAGAGATGAATTAACACTACCACATTGAAAAGGAAATTTCCTTATTAATTCTCAAACTCATACTACAAAAGCACAGTGATTAACTACTAGAAGAGAGATACACCACTCGGAAATGACGTCCACTTATCTCCTAGTAAAGCATATGTTTACTAGGTCGAAAAATATTCCTACAAAAGTAGGTCCAATAAAGTATATCAGACCAAAGTGGAATAGCAGAAACACAAACAAGGGTATAGGTATAAAAGCAAGTGCGGAAATAAAGTTAGGAACCCACTTTGAACCATGACAAAACATGATGAAAAAGGCACTACTAAATGCTATCATCATACTTATTATGGAGATGAACAAAGCAACCAAACCAGATATGAGCTTCAAGGGTAATGACTTGTGAAAATCATCTTCTGCATAACGTGAGATGAGGATGGACAAGAAAATCAGTATGGAAGTTGACGATGAGATCATTGCAATCGCATCAGATATGGCAAATATCAGGAATGATGTTTCCCCAAGTAATTAGGGTTTCCTGATTTGTCATCAATACCACCTGGTATGCTGAACACAGCTGTAAACACTCCAGTAGTAATGAGAGTGGAAACAAGCATGGAGGATTTTGCTGTTTTCTTCATCCATGATTCTGCTTCTTTTAGCAAGTCTTTGTGCTCCTCTGTGAATAGTTGGCGAGGAGTCAAGCCATCTACATTTTTCATCTCTATCAATGACGGTGGCACTATCTTCTTCACCTCCTGCCATATAAAAGAATATACTATATGAACGGTGTAAAATTTATAACAAACTGCAGTCACAAGCCCTAACCTATTCCTCTACAATATACAAGATGCATCAAGTAATAAGAACATATGTAAGTAATAGAGATAGATTAAATATTATTTGCAGCAAAATACCTCAAACCATGATAACTCAAAGTCATTTGGAAAGCGGCTCCAGAAACTATGTTTAATCGATCTTGCGGTGCTAATCTTGCGGCATATGCAATAAGTTTCCTTCTTCTTCAGAATCCTCAAAACCTACTATGAAATCTTTGAGCCGGCCAATATCATGAATGAGATTAAAGATATCAGCATAACGACGCAAAATTGCAACATGAATTATGGTTTGATTTCTCCATTAACTTCCCATATCAAATCAGGATAGGTGCTTATAAGCTCAGCTAGAATTCAAAGTTCCCAACTTCTACAGCAATAAACGTTACTTGTGCAGGTTCTCTTATGTTGTCCATAATCATTCCATCATCTTTTGCAAGGAATATACTCCACAAGTGTTTTACTAGTTGAAGTTGTTGTGTTTTTCCTCAAACCTGGGAAATACAATTCATATGTATCAAACCGACTTTATCATAATTATATCTTTCGTAATTTGTGATCATGAAGACTTACAAGTCTTCATGAGCCGCTTTCTATATCTCTGACTTTGACAAATAGAACTTAAGGGCTTTCGAGCCAATATATGCAATATGTCTCATTGTTTCGCGTATCTCTCTCAAAGCTAGATCTGGATACGTCCCCTGGTTATGGCGGCGCGAGCTAGACCCCGGTCTTGATCTAAGATATGCTTTGCCGCTTTCCAATCACCTTTCAGTGGCCTTGTGAAGAGGAACACAAAACCTTGTGTATTTGTCTCTTCTTCTTCTGAAACAAGTTAATTAATGGAAACCTTTATATATATAGATTTGTAATATAAATGGAAACACACTAAAGAGAAAGAGATGAGATGAGATGAGATGAGAGATCGTACGTGTGGGATCTATAAGATTAAGGTTAGGCGTTCTAAACTGAGCTGAAGCAACCCTTTGAAGTTGTTGTGTTGGTATAGTCACAGAACTTTCATCTGCTACGGCCATGTCTTTGTCAAGAAAGGACAGTATTTGTGTTCAAAAATTAGTTGGTCTCTTTGATTTGAAGAGGATAAATTTGGGTATGTTATGCTTGAAGCTGGCTATGGCGTGTGAGGAACAAACTCTGTTTGTTGAAGGATTGGTTAATGAAGTTTTGGCTCTGCTAGAGCACTCACAAAGGGCGCTCATGCATGAGTTAACCGAGCTCTTGAATCATAAAGCTGACAGCTAGTTCTGTTCTCTTATTTATCGTATGGATGCGGCAGCAGCCCTCCTGCTAATTCTTCCAACCAAAAAAATCATACATTTTACTAAATATATATATTTTAGGAGCTTCTTAAAATCCAAAATTATTTATTAGAATGTGAAAAAGTAATTGAAAGTAATACTTTTGAAAAATCTCAACTGAAAATAATAATGAATAATACTACTTCCAGTCCTTAATATAAGAGTTAGTTTGACTTTTAATTTGATTCTAAATATAAGGTCCCAATTCACTTTGTCTTGCATATTTATCCATTTTTTAAAAAATAATCTTATAATAGTTGTGCATGTTAAATGTTCTATCAAATAGTAATTTTAGCTAATACACATAATTAGCAGATGTATTTTAGAAAATATAATACCTATTTATTACAAAATAACTAATTTAACTAATTTTTTTAATATTTTTAAATTAATTAATTAGGTCTTATATTATGGATTGGAGTTAGTATTTAATTTCTACTAACATAAAAGTTTAGCCGTGCAGGCACATGCATACTCCACGCACAAATATTGAATAAACCGATTTCATTATTCTTTACTCAAAAATGATAAAATAGGGCAAAAAGAGAGAAAAGAATAGAGCATTGTTATTTATAACATAGAAGTAATATTTTTCAGGTTAATTAAAAAGGTAAAGCTAAATCTATTGTACATTAAACACTTTAAAAATTAGAGTAATAAATTTAATTGAAAAATAATATTCGGTATTCAATATAATCACAAAATAATACCACAGTGTTAGATGCATTGTAAAAAAAAAATCAGAAATTAATATATCTAAACAAAATAAAATTAGAGTATTGGCTGAATTTTATAATTATTTTTGGTACAAGTGTCTAAAACAAACAAAAAGATGGTCCCCGGGAACCGAGCAATTATTGTAGCATGACGTCATCATGCTAACGTCATGCCCTCCTATGAAGCGGCCTCCTCACTTTTCTTCTTGTATTTTTCACGGGCAAGGCGAAATAAATGGTTTATAATTAAAATTTCCGCCCTTTATCCTTGTTATTACAAGAATAAAAATAATATAACATAACATTGATTTATCTAAAATATTAATTTTAAATAATATTCTTAATTTATATAAATAATTAGGATAAAGTATATCTTTAATTCTTAATTTTATAGAAAGTTTCAATATACGCCTTTAGCTTTAAAAACTATACTTTTAGTCTTTTAAACCATAAAATTATTAACAAAAAAATAATGATATGATTCTTAGATATTGATAAAAAATTCTTAAATATTAATTATTAAGTTTATTTTCAAATAACCATGATTGTTACAAATCATTATTGAAGTCTAATAATTTTTAGGATTAAAGGATCAATTTTATACTTTTTAAAGTGAGGAGCCTGAATTAAACCTTATAAATGAAGTTAAATACTAAATATATACTTTAGTGCAGTGTTTTAAATAGCCGGACCAGACCGGACGGTCTGACCGGCTGAACCGTGACCGGACACTCCTTCGGCTCGGTCCAAGTGGAAAACTTGTTCTAAAGGGTAAACCGGATTTGCCCAGCATTAGGCCGTTGCTAACCGTTATCCGTTAAAACCCGGGACCGGAGCGGCTAAGTGAAAGCCGTCCGGCCAGAACCAGTCCAAACTTCCACCTCCAGAGTCCACTTGTAACTTCCGTCAAAGAAAATCCAATACCTCAAAACTGGTTTGGAAACGTTGATTACATGTCCCCACACCACCACCTTTTTCTCTATCATGGGTATGGAAAAGAGGATAGTAGAAGAGAGCGTAAAAGAAAGAGAAGAAGAAGAAGAAAAAGAAGAGAAGAAAAGAATGTCTCACGATAGCACTGATTATATCCAAAACTATCAGATCAACAAAAAAAGTCTAAGTGACAGATTGGAGAAAAAAAAAAACGAGCATCATCTTTACCAGTATGAAGTTCAAAGCATTCTGAAATACCGGAGAAGAAGAAATTTTGACAGCAACACGCTTGAGCTTGAGAAGCTAAAAGAGTTTGAATACCCAAAGTTAAAAACTGAAAAGTAAAAGTTGATGTTGCGTTCAGATATATTACTAGCAGACTCTTTAATTTTATTTTAAAAAGTAAAAATTGCCTTATTTTCATTCATCTCCACCGTCTATAATTTAATCTTGTTTTCCTACTATTTTTTTCAGCGCCAGCACATTTACTGAACACAGCAGACTTGTATTATAGCACCTAGTACTAGCTACTAGGCATCAGTGACGTACAGCTAAGGAGCAAAATATCCCTTATTTTAGATTAAAAGAATTGATTCTTTGAGTGCCTATATATATAAATAACATATATATACTACTATAATATTTTTTATATTTATATGCTATAATATGATATTTAATTTAATTATTATAATTACCGATTGGTCAACCATACGGTCTAACCGATTCAAAACCGTTTTGAATCGTGATTTGCTAGTCTTTCCGGCTCTATGTCCGGTTCGCTTTTAAAATATTGTTTTAGTGAAATAATTAATTAAAACTTTGGAAAACAACGCCAGAAATGATTCAAAATTTGAAACTTACTCCTAATCCCCAATAAACTAATTTTATAATATAAATTACATTACAAATTAGATTTTATATGGATAATAGGAGTATTACTTTTCAAGACTCTAACTTATTAACATGACCATGAAGATTGAAGAAGACGAGGACAGGATAGCAAATTTACGTGTGGATACGATGTGCACGCAAGCACAAGCAAGGAGCGCGTCGCTTCTCTGGTGATTCAGCCTCGAACGAGCCTGCCATTTCATTCCCAGATTCTATAGCCAAACACAACCACAGCCTAGAACACGGATTAATTAAATATCAAACATCTCTCTCTCTCTCTCTCTCTCTCTCTAAGACACAAACCAGCCAACCCATCCAGATGAATATATAGCCTCTCAAGTAATTTGAAAGCGACTAACCAGAGAGGGATGTTAAATAACGATGCAAGGCTTGTTAATACCAAAAGAAACTTCAGAAAAGCTCAAGAGTTTTTGGTCTTTCACCTTCTTCTAATTCGACTGAGTTAAAAATAACAGTAATTAACAAGATAGACACAAGATTTCCACACACAGAGAGAGAGAACGAGAGATTTGAATAAATACCTGAAAGTAGAGTAGGGATGGACCTGAAGGTAACAGTCAAAGAAGGTGGAAGCAAATAAATATCAGAATCCACCACATCCAGCCCAACTCATCGTAGTCAAGTCTACCACTAAGTGTTAAATTATTATTAGAATACTGCAGCAATCATTCTGCTTTTTACCTATATATAACGCACAACTTTAAGATGAACAACAATATTAAATATCTTTGTTTTACTATACGACTAGTATGATTCTTATTACTCTTTCAGTTTTTAATATAAAATCCAATTGTTGAAGTGGTTTTGATCCTAAATATAAGACCCATTTTTCATATTTATCAATTCTATATAAATTATCTCTATAGATACTCCCTCAACTATAAACAAGTAGAAGAGGGAGAGAGGTATTAAGAAAGATGATTACGGTGTATTAGGAAAAACATGTCATATTTCTTATAATTAACTAATTTACCTAACTTTCTTAACCTAATCAAATTACTTAAATGGGTCTTATATTAAGGACTAGAAGAATATTAATTAATCCAACGATTAGCTTGGTGGCTATTAAATATCTTCTTTTTTTTGCACAAAAAATAGCCGCACATGGTGTTTTTGCGTACATCAAATTTTGAAAAATAACTCACACGATCATTTATAATCTACAATACAAGTTGTTATGGTTTTATAGTATACGTTAGTGTTAATTTTCTCTAAATTATACCCGTACCTTTATTAGGGTTACTAACTTCATTTTTGCTCTTACTTTCGCACTTACTTTCACACTTATACCCGTGCCTTTATTAACACACGTTGCATCGTTCCTAACTAACGATGCAACGTGTGTTAATACTAAAAGAAACTTTAGAAAACCTCGAGAGTTTTTTTGTCTTTCACCTTCTTCTCTCTGGACTGAGTTAAAAATAACAGTAATTAAGAAGAGAGACGCAAGATTTCCACACACAGAGAGAGACAGAGAGAGAGAGAGAGAGATTTGAATAAATTACCTGAAAGTAGAGTAGGGATGGACCCGAAGGTAACAGTCAAAGAAGGTGGAAGCAAATAAATATCAGAATCCACCACATCCAGCCCAACTCATCGTAGTCAAGTCTACCACTAAGTGTTAAATTATTATTATGCCCTTATCTGCGTTTCTGTTATTCCCACTCTAGTCTGATATAATTTATTCTACTTGCTTTTGTAGGAATCTTTTATGACCCGGTAAACTTATGATTTACTAGGAAAATAATTAGGAGAAAGTCATTTATGAGTGACATCTCTCTTATTGTGAGTAATTTACTACCTCAACTCCTTAATATAAGAGCTAGTTTGATTTTTAATTTGTTTCTAAATATAAGACCCCAATCCATTTTGTTTTCAATATTTATCCATTTTTCCTCATGTAATCCCTATAGTAATTGCATACGTTAAGAAGTTACTATCAATTTGTAATCCAAACACACATGATTAATAAGGACATTTCAGTAAAAACAACATCTATTCACTACAAATAACTAATTTATCTAATTTTTTTAGTCTCTCCAAATTGGTCAACTAAGTCTTATATTAAGAACCGGAGATAATACATTTTAATGTAGGATGAGTCTTGAGTTGGTAAGGAAATATTTATTAATTTCCTTTCCAATATATATGTGTGTGTGTGGCAGTGTGAATTCATCTCTAAATTTTCGTAAAATTATAATCTGAATTTAACTGGTTCATACTTTGTCAATGCTTGATGAGAACTTTACACTAGCTATATATAGTTGTCACATAACCATCACAATCTATAGAAGAAAGTATGTAATTAAAAACTATAAATCCTTCCACAAACCGTAGAAACCATGGAATTGAAACGCACCGAAGCTTCAGATAGAAAAAGGCATAGCAAACGACAAATCGGGGTGGGGGTTGATTTCACTCTCTTCACTAATTGCTTCGTTGGACCTTGCTCTTTTAAATATTCTTTGGACGATCTGATATTTCAACCACGTTTTCCCTCGGATAACAATCCCAAAGTTTATCGTACAACACATACATTTCTTTTCTTTTTTTTTGGTTCATATTTAACATATTTTTCTTTTTTTGGGTTTTATTAAAAACAATCATATTTAAAACACTATCAGATACTAAATATAATCTCTTAAGTAAGTCACATTCTTTCAAATTATTATCCTCTGCATTGGATATATAGAAAAAAAAAAATTCCAGTGCTTTTGTTGTTCGGGTCTTGTATTTGGTAACATATAAGTAATTTAAAAAAACAAAATATCTTCAAACAAATCGAAACAAAACTCATATCACTTATTTACTTGGACTTTGAAAAATTAATTTAAAAAGCTAATCCAAACCACCTATAACTATGCTAACACAAAGCAAATATCTGCCTTTTTTTTTTTAGTAAAATCACTTAATGTTTTAGTTTTTAAGTTTGAACTCTTGATGGCAAGGCCCCCAAAAAAAAAAAAACACCCTTGATCGAGGCTGTAATGGAGGTGTGAGTTATAATAAAAATATAATAATGCAATTTCGCAATAGCTGTTTAAATTTTAAAAACTAAAAACATATGATCCAATTGTGTAATATGACACTAATTTCATCTAGAAGATAAAGTAACTAGTATAAACAACCAGAAGATAAGGTCACTGTTTAAAGTCTATATGGTAGTCAACGGGATACATAAAAGTGGGACAGTGATATTTTTGTCGATTAAAAGATAATAACGCGTGTGTGAAACATTTGTACTAGAAACCAAAATAACTTGCTCTTCCCTTTGAATTTTCAAAATGAAAGAAATAACAGTTTAAACAACACAATAGTAATACATATATAAAGGACCTCTTAGAGTTATGAGATAAATGAAGATAAAATGAAAAATAGGATGATAATGTATATCGAAAAGCCTATCTCCGCATTCCCTTGTTATCCGTATATATTACGTTTTCAGGATGTATGAATTCTGTTCATTATACCTAGAGGTGTTTAACTTGTCTTATCTTGATCAATTTGAGACAGGACAAGACCAAAAGAAATTTTACAAAAAGACAAAATAGTTGTTAGAAGGAAATGGGACAGGACGTAGAATGGGACCGGAGACGGGCCATCCCGTCCTAAGTATTTTGTTTTCAAAGAAAAATATTTACTTATTAATAATTATTATTAGATTATTTAATTCATTTATTTATATAAATTTTTAAACAGTGACGTTTAGTTCAATAAAATGATTCATAAAGCTACTATAGCGAATAGCGATACTATTATTTTAAGCATTGTTTTTACTCTTTCTTTTACATTATATAATTAGACTTTTTATATAATAATTTTTTTAGTATTTTTATTTTTTATAAGTTTAATGAAAAACAAACATTACAATATAAAAAAAATTGAAAGCTAGAGTTGCAATACCTTTGAAAAAAATAATTGAAACCGGATGTGATGTGCGACAGAAATCTTATCCTTTTTTTGTTTATGGGGATGGGACTGGCCCGGGTCCCATAAACAGCGCTAGTTTAATGAAATTTACAGTCAATGATTTGTATTTTATTTGTTTCACGTATAGTTTAATTGCAATTTTCTTTGTTAAAAGAAAAACTATCAAGCAGACGAATAAAATTTTCACCTAATGGGGGAAAAAAGTACATTGTGGTCCCTGTGACCCAAGTAAGGTCCTGATGCGCGTGCGCATATGTCAAAACACAACAGGAACACCGAACAAAATATTACTCACTCCGTTCTTTATTATAAGAAATATTTAAAGCTTATGGCATGTTCCTATATATAAGATACACTTAAAAGTTATCTCTATTTTTTGTATTGATTTTCTATTTTACCCCTATTTATTTTGTCTCCAACTCATACTCTCTCTCCCTCCCACTTCTCTTTCTTTTAATAATTTAATTGTTCTCTCTCATACTCTCTCCTTATTAATAGAGGCATTGTTGGAAAAAATATTATACTTTTTACACATTAATTATCCTCAACTAATTTTAACTGTTTTTTTTATCAACGTAATTTGGTTATTTGTCTCTTATAATAAAGAACGGAGGGAATATTTTATTGATACTTGTGAGACGCCTCCTTGGACTCATCATATCATCACCGTACACCACCACAACATCCACCATCATCCTTCACATATAATCCATTTTTCTTTTGTAATGTAATATAATCCTTCTAATTTCTCTAAGCGGTATCTGTTACGTTAGTTAATAGCTATAACTCTGTAAAAAAATGTAAGTTTTTAAAAAATATGTCTTCATTTATTAAAGGATAAGTGAAAGAGAAATAATGAAATAAAAGATAAAAGAGAACCTATGAATTATAAATTTATGAGTTTTAATAGTAATATATCTTAAAAATTCAATTTATTTTTTACCAAAAATGATTGTCATTATTATCTCCCTCCTGGAATCTTATATGGAATATGTGATGCTTACATTAGGTGTAATTTGTTTCTGAATATAAAATAAGTAAGATGTCGTTGATAAAAAATATAACAGGTTTCTGGTGAAAAAAATGTACAGGTTCAAAGGAGTTAATTAAGAATTTTAGAAGATTAAATATATTATTTGCAACTAACTCAAGAATGTGTGGGCGTGTTAGCCTCAAAAGTTACTAATTATATCATCAAAAGAACTAACACACACTCTTACCGGAACGAGAAATTAAATTAAAAATAAAGTCTTGACAAACTGATTTCAAAATGATTCAAATGTATCAAAAGCTTTTTTTTATAAATGAAATTCTACTCAATATAATCTAAACCTACGATTAAATATGTTTAAATATAAATATTATATATATGTGTATATAAAGTGTTCATGGGTGTGAGAAATTGAAGTCACCAAGGTCAAACTCGAAACAAAGATATTATTCGTCAATGAAAAGAATAGTTACACGTGGATGAAAAATGGACGAGAAAGCGGTACAGGTCGGCTTTGTTCTTTTATGGGGCCGGTTGGGGGAAAAATTCAAAGCCGTGTTTATCCTTTTCAGAATCTTGACATGGATGCGCAACGCATGATATGGTGACACGTGCTCATACAAAATTGACATGTTTTAAAAAAATCATATCACTGTTACATACAAAAAACACATTAAATTAACAATTTTCATATTTATTCATATTAAAAAAATACTAGAATAAAAAATATTGTGTTTTTTTTTAACCAGAGTTGTATTTTTTCTTATTTAACATGAATAAAATAGAAAAAGATATTATAAAACACTCTCCAAACGTCCAAACAACTTAGGGGGTGTTTGGCAACTTCCAAATTATGGTTTAAGAAGCACTTTTTCACAAAACGAGACAAATTTCTCTATATATTTACTTCGTAAACCGTAAAAGCATTTCTGAAACCATGATTTGGTTTCTATCCAAACCCACTTTTTTCCGTACAAATTACTGATTGGTAAAAGCAAAGTAATATCTCATGCTGGCATTGAAGCCCCACTCCCACATAGGGTCACGCGCGACAAAGAAAGAAATCATTACACAAAGAGAAAAAATTACTACAAAATTTTAAGAAAATGGTGTTAGTAAAAATCCTAATAAAATCTGAATGAAACACCGAAATTTAAATTAAATTCTATATTTTTAATAAATTTATGATTAGGACTTGAGTCATAATTTAAGATTTTTAAATATTCTTAAATGATCAGAACGTCTCTCTTTAATTAAAAATAAAAAATTGATTATTTTATTCTTCCAAGTGATCTCTCACCTTTTACAACTATTTTTAGGACCAAAAAACACATAAAAAATTTTATAGTGTTTAAAATCTGTATATATAACTAAAATTTTTTAAAAAAATTTTAATAAAAAATTTTGAATTTCAACATAAATAGCCTTAAAATAAATATTTAAATTGAGATCTTAAAATATTTCAATTACAAAAAAATATTTCATATTATGTTCTTATAATTTACGTTAATATTATTTATTTAAGGAAACATTGAATTTTAACCCAAAAACATAGTTTGTAATAACTTAATATAAAATATTTCTTGTAATTAAGATATTTTAAAATCTTAAAAATAAATTTTTAGAGCCTGAAAATACAAAATGTTTATTTAAAGAGTACTTATATTATAATTTAAAATGTTTGATTAAAATATTTTTAAAGGTTTTAGTTATGAATATGTAAATTTTAAAAATTACAAAATTATTTATGTGTTTTTTAGTCTTAAAAAATAGTCATTAGAGAAAAGAGCAACCATTTGGGAGGGATAAGACAATCAATTTTTTTTAATTAAAGAAGGGCATTTTGATTATTTAAAAATATTAAAAAAATTTTAATAAGATCTCATGACCTAATTAGAAATCTGTTAAAAATGTAAGCCTAAATTTAAATTTAAGTATTTTAATTGGATTTAATTGGGATTCTCTCAAAATGTTATTACTAAAAAGAGAAAAAATTGTGGGGGGTTTTCCAAATTTATTCTAAATTTTGTGCATGTATTTTTTCAATAAATTATACAAAACTTTTATAAATTTTGTAGTATGAACAAGGGAAAAAACGAGAACTAGACATTAAGGTCCTGTTTGGCAGAGTGATAGAAATTACTTATAAACACGTTTAACATAAATCGAGACAAAACTCTTCTAATATAACTATCTCGTATTACATAAATTACGATTGAAAAATTACTTATAAGCTATTCCAAAAACAGGCCCTAAATATGTCAATGTAGTGATTCAAGTGTCCATAGATCAGACCAGTGTCAATTCGATCATATTAAAATAATATAATTTAATTAAAAATAATAAAATATAGCTATATTAATAATCATCAATGACAAAATACAAAAAAAATATAACAATAGTTTGATCGGGACAATAATAGAGCACAACAATATTAAAAACATTTGTTTACGATTTTTTAATAGCTAAACATTAACAAGAATTGATATCAAAATCATCATTAAAATTCATTCCAATTTATAGTGATTGAAATATTATGAGCTAAATGAGAAAAAAATAGAATCAATAACAATATAATCATTCAAATCAGTTCACATTAGTTTTTATCAATTCACCCTAATTTTTACTAATTTAACCAGGTGGATATTAGTTTACTTCATGACTAGTTTAACTTTTAAACTAGATCGGATTACAAACCGGTTGAATTAGCTGATTTGGTTTTTTTTCCCCCTTCATCATAAGCAAATAATGTCCTTAACCTTTAAAATCTTATACCTAAGCTCTATGATTTTTTATATTTATGTAGATAACATCAAACTATTGATTTTATATCCCTTAGATTTTATTTTTATATGCGTATAAGCCCTATAAAATTTTAAGTTATAAGCAGATAAAGTCCTTAGACTCCTTGAAAAAAAAAAACACAACTAACATCATGAAAATCATCGACATAAATGTAAAAATTCGTGGAGATTTATTATAAAATTTTAAAATTTATAAAGATTATTTACATGTTGTATAATTTTGCATTTTTCCTAATTAAATAGCCAGTACATGAAAAGAAATCAAACATCCTCCACCAGAAATTCTGACTTGCAAACAATCCCCAAGTTTTTTACAGATGCTTTGAATATGAGTCTTTTTATTTTTGGCTACAAATAAGTATTTTTTTATTTGAGGTAATCCTATTTAAAACATTGTTGGACATCAAATATTGGCACCTTTTCTAATAAAAATTTGAATATTAATTTATTACATTATAACGAATTAACCATTTTTGCTAGATTCAACTGGCTAACCCTCTATGTTTTTCCGCATTTGTTTTAATTGCTGCAGGCAAAATAAAATTGAATTGTTAGAATAATTTTTGGGCCAAAACGTAAAACCCAATAAAGTTTTGGGTTGCGTTTGGTCTTGGACTCGTTAGAATCTTTCATTCTCTTTACGCCAAAAAGCAAACCTTGGAAATCGTTTTTTGAATTCCCATACCATAAAATGACCCTTGATTTTCAATGCCTCTCCTTATAATTTAAAATAATTTGAAGTTCACCAACTTGAAGTAGCCTCTACACATACATTAATATTAAAATAACCAACAATTTATTTAGTAGAATTAAGCTTAAAGAAATGTCCAATATCAATTGACTTTTAATACAAGCCAAGCCACAAGTAAGTTTAACATAAATGAAGACATAAATAGAACAGCTATTGATATGAGCCCTTCAAATCAGAGAACAAGTTAAATGTTCTTTTTCCCCTTTTATTTAAAGAAAAAGGATTAAAGTTCATCTAGCACTTCGAAGTATATTTTTAGGTATATTTAGTAGTCTAATGTATTTTGTGGTGTATTTAACATGCTGAAATATTTTTTTTTAATTGCATCTAACACCTTGAAGTATTTTATAATACGTTTAGCATTTTAAAATATTTTTTAAGTGCATTTAATATCCTAAAATATTTTTTGTTGCATCTATCACTAAGACAAAAAAATACCTTACAGAGCTAGATGCACAAAAAAAAAAAGCTCCAAAGTACTGGATCTATCATAAAATACTTTAAGATGCTAGATGAACCTGAGAAAATTTTTGACATGCTGGATGTACTTAATTCTTAAAGAAAAACACTATATAATTTTATTCTCTCATCTGTACAAATTAATCCCTGCATAACTCAGTCTCCTCAGCCCAACTACAATGGATGCAATAGTATATATAACAAAAACGGATGCTTGTTATAACAAAGCAAGGGAACTCTTGTCACAACTATAAATTTGTGGATGTTTTAAGAATTTCAATATCTTTTTAGTTTTCTAACTTTAATACCGTTAGTTTCATTAAAAAAAATTGTCGATATTAAAATTTTGAATGTAGACAAAACATTCACAAATATTAACATATTAAGTTTAACATTTTAGAATAATTAACAATGATTGACACAAAAAATCATCATTTGAGACTGATAATATTAGGGTTAGAGAACTAAAAAGTACCATATAAAATTAAGGGACTAACTGAAATATTATACAAAGTTAGAAGATTAAATGTATATTTTTGCTTTTTATTTTTAATGATAGATTCAACCATATAGATATTCAACTGTTTTCCAAATTGAATAGCAATCATCTTTAAAATACCCGAATTTTACCACCAGACTGAGCCATTCTTCACCTCATCAGCATCATGCTGCCATCCCAATAGATTGGAAGAAACTGAGCTACAGGCTTCTTCTGCATAGATGCCAACTTCTGGATTTGAATCGTGTAAATGTGGAAGAGGAAGAAACCGTCCCTGGAATCTCTGACATTGTCCGAGAAAATTGCTATATTAAGGTTCTAATGGCTGTCTTGTTTGTACACTTGCAAGAACAACCTGGTTCATTTCTGACCAACCTTTTCTCACGGTTAATCATGAGCTTAATCAAATCAAGCTTTTTCCCTTTTCAAAATTTGCCGCCATATCTTATTAATGTGTGTAATCATTAATATTCTGGACGGAAACCCCTTAATGTTTGTCTAAAGTAATAATTTCTTCCATTTAGTATCCCTAATAAACTAGTACTTTCTAGCCAATTAAACAAACTCTTCTAGCTAAAGACTTTCATTAAGGATAATTTTGGCATTTACAAGGAATATTTAATTTTAACTAATTTTCTTAATTTATATAAATTTTTTAATAGGTGCTTAATTATAAATAAGAGTGGAGGGAGTATATCATAAATTTTCTATCATGAGTTATGAACAGTACAGCTCGTGAGACCAACACTAGTTTTTTTTTTTCCTGAAATACTACCTCCAGTACTTAATATAAGAGTTAATTGAGAACTGTATTTGGTCCTAAATATAATGTTTCAATCCAATGTGCCTCTAAAATTTTTAGTTCATTCTCTAAAATATCTTTATTAACTACATGCATCAAGAAAATTTCCATACAATAATATTTATGATTAAAAGGTACTATAGAGAATTCAACTCATATTTATTATAAGTAGCTAACTTAACAAACTTTCTTAATCTACTCAAATTAGTTAAACAACTCTTATGTTAAGAATTGAGGTAATAATACTACGAATGAACTATACCACATTGATATAGACACAAAGAACACTAGAACAAAAAATGCTGACCAAAATACAACTGGAGAAAGACACCCTTACCACAGAAATAGATGCACTTTCTAAAACAAAAAGTTACAAATCAAGAAAAAAAAACACAAGTGATAATAAATAACATCAAATTACCCTTGTTAACTAACTACTCATCAAATGCTCTGGGCCTAATTATTACTCCCTTCTGTACCTTGTATACTTTTCTGTAAACTTCTGGATCCCTTGTGAATTGCGATTTGTCATTCTATCGGAAGATTATAAAGTAACTTAATTTAGGTGTACAATTTATGTGATAGAAGTTTTAACTACTAAGAACATATAATCCAAGCGATATATTATAATAATAAGGCATTGGAAATTCAGATTAACTATGCACCTTTAGCAGAGAATGAGCACAATAAGAATTGGAGCAAAATGGGGACCTTGCGTAATTGGTCAATTAAGCATAAACCAAACTACCAATTAAAATATCTTGTTTCACCCACATATTATCACAATATCTTGCGTAATTGGTCAGTCAAGCAGAGTCTACAAATATTGCCAGCTTCGAATAGTCTATAGTGTCTTCAAAGGGCAACTCGACGCTGTCACTTACACTCACTGAAACTTTATGAAATGATATCTACTTGTTTCTTTAATCATTTTATAATCACTCTCTACAAAACTGATGATTTATTAAATCCCCATTTCCCCGACTACATTGTACCAATACTAGTTGTATCATCCCCAATTCACAAGTTTTCATCCACAATTCACAAGCTCATAACTCGAGCACAATACAACCTTAAAAATTACATGTTAAATTGAGAAATTCACAAGTTTTCATCCATCATTCACAAATTTCCATTTGCAATAGAACTTCTCCACTAACCTTCTTGTAGTTTAAACACAAGACATCCTCCGAAATAAACACGTTAACTTTTGCCGTTCACAAGTTCCCTTTCACAGCAAAAATTTTGCAAAAGACCTCTTGTATACTCAAGCAAAAGACAGCCTTAAAGTTCAACAAGTTAAATTTCTCAATTCAAAAGTTTTCACGCACAACAAAACTTTTGTAATACACTAAATTCCAAAAATGACAAGTTCCCATTAATTTGTAACAATACTTTTGCAATAAACCTCTTTTAATTCAAGCACAAGATAGTTTTAAAACTCAACAAGTTAAATTTTGCAATTCGCAATTCATAAGTTTCCATTTGTATGCAATAGCAAATTGTTTTCAATATTCCTTTTCTAATAATAGCAGTGAGGTAATTAACAAAATTTCTAAATTATAAGTTGGGTCATATGACCTATTAATGATTTCTTTAATTTAGCAACCCAAATTGAAATTTGGGTAATTCTTTTGCCTTTTAAAGAGATTTTCGCTTTTTCTTTTATAATTTATTCCGTTGTTGAAAAAAAATAATATAAAATTTTTATATTGATTTACGATTTTTCTTAAATTAATACACCAAACATTACAAAAGAAGCATCATTTCGTAGCAGTTATTTTGTGTGGTCTGTAAATATAATACCCCGAATTTTCTGACTAATGAAGAACAGAAAAGAAAATTCATTAAAATCATTTAATGCCTAAATAAAATTAGAAAAATTCTGAAATATTAATTTTGATGATTAGAAACTTTATAAAAAAGTTTATTCCACAAAAAGTGGCTTAAATAATTTTTAGAGTTATCTATTTCTCTAGAAAATTAAAGAAAAAATAGTTAGAGATTTATATTTGAGTTAGGAATTTTAGGATAATTATTTTATGAGGTAAAAAATACTAATTGAGGGATAAAATTCTTAGAATCAAGGGCTATTTTTTCAGATAATCCAAGAAAAGTAGTTGGGAATTGATTTTTGACCCAACATTTTTATGGAAATTATTTTAGGGGTCAAGGAAGCTCTTGGGTAAGAAAAATCCATATAAAACATTGTTTATTAATTCTTGGGTTTATTTTACAATTACAAAAAATAGTGAAAGGAGAAAAGTGATGACACAAACTTGTTGAAGGGTATAATGGTCATTTCTCATCCTTTTTATTTGATTTAAGCCATCAGCACATCTTCCATCTTCATTTTGCGATCTGGAGCTGGAAAAGAGAGCGAGGAACCGAGAGAGAGAGAGTTGGGGAGTCGGAGGTGAAGTGAAAGAAGTGAAGAGGAAGAGAGAGCCACACTACAACAAAATACACTTTTTACCTCCCATATGTATGTCTGTTGTAAAAAACAGAGAGAGAAATTACTTTTCTCTTCTGTTTCTTCAAATAGATGCGAAAATGAAGAGTATTCTCATCTGTTTTTTATAAACAGACAAGGATTAAGAATATTCTTGTCTGTTTTTTAAAAAAGAGACGAGAATATCCTCTTCTTGTAACTTTTTTTAATAATTTGCTTCAGCTTTATATTTGTGCCCTAAGGTGAACCACAGCTCACTTGCCGTTCTCTCCTTCTACGCTTACACCTCTCTCCCTCAGCGCACATACTCCCTTGACGACCTTTCTAACTCGGCGCATACACTTCACGGCCTCTCCCACTCCACACTTTCGTCTCAACACACATACTCAAAAGAAGATTTACGAGTTTCAACAGTGAAGGCCAAATGGGGAGATGAAGTTGGAGGTTGCTGGTTCATTGTGGTTAACAGGTTCTGTAAGGTCTGCTCCTCGTTCTTTAGCTGACGGTTATGGTGGTGAAAGGTGGAGGAAGATGAATAGACAATGCTTTGCATCAATAACCGTCGCTTCTTCAAAAGGGCTACTACCATGAATATATGTTCAAAGTGTTACAAGGACATGCTGTTGAAGCAAGAACAGTAGGCAAAAATTGTATGCATTTTGCTAGTTCCAGTTTAGTGAGGATAGTTTGTTGTCTTGTTTAACTTGTATTGTTATAGTCCTCTTGGTATACTTTTAACTTCTATTAGTTGTTTTTTTTTAATTATAATTGATATTGGATCATTTTGTTTATTGATTATAAGATGAAATTTATTTTTTTAGAATGCAATGTAGTTGTTTCTAATTTCAGATATGTATATTAATATTGAAATGATTTTTTATATGATAATCATAAGTATAGGGCTTTTTTTTTATTAAAAAAAATCCACTTTTTACCTCTATTTTGCCCAAAACAAAGGTAAAATGTCCCAAAATTTACCTTTGTTTTGGGTAAAACAGACACAAAAAGTAAGACTTTTTAATTCTGCCTTAAGTAAAACAGCCGTAAAAAATATGAATAGATGTAAAAAGTAACAGTTATTACGTCCCTTGTTTTTATATCCCCTAAAAAACAGATGTAAAAAGGCTTATAGAATAGAGGTAAAAGTGTTTATTGTGGTAGTGATAAAGCTCTCAATCTTTATATGCAACGGTGGATCTAGACTAAGGTGAGTCTTGTGAACATCCTCCTGTGTTTCTTTCTTTCATTTGCTTCGTTCCTGAAGAGTTGATGAAAGCTTAAAAATTCTGGGTTATTTAGAAAACTAATGATCAAGCTAAGGAAATGGTAGCAAGGGGTGGACTAAAGTTTGTTTGAGCAAGTAGAGGAGTTGCATGTTGATTTTTGTTACTACTTGCTCTAGCTTTTCAAGGGTGAAACAGGGGGGTTCTTTGCTTGGTGATGACACGGGTTCTATGGAATTTAAAGGAGAAGATATTATGTGCATATATATATGAGAATGTATATGCTTACTTCCTCTCGTTTTGTTGGTTGTAACTGGTTTAGGAGTGTATGCTGAATCTGGAATTTTAGAAAGGATGCCGTTCGGATTTTGTGAGAATGTGGAAGTGTCAAAGCGCTAAGTAAATAAGTTATATGTGTGATGCTTGGATATGGGATGATGGAAGCATTAGGCGGGGTTCAAACATTTGAAGCTGAAACAAAATTTAACCCTGCTGATTTTTATTTCTAAAGGCTGAATCATTGCTACGGGTAGTTAAATCATGTACATAGATGGTAAAACCAAGATTTAAAGCATTATATTGTTCTGTATGTTGAAGAAAATTTCAGATTGGTATAGTAGGGCTGTCCGAATTTTAAGGAATTTATCATACCCAAAAGCTAATGAAAAGAAATCAATATACATATACATACATACATATATATATATGCATTTTGGTGAGATTGAGGGAATGGATTTAGGTATAGGAAGTGGGTGTCTATACGTATGTGTGTGTCTATATATATATATATATATATGGTTGTGTGAGTAAGAAGTAAAAACGTTTAAAAAATTGATTTCAACATTAGTATAGGTGTAAAATAATTTTAGAATTATGGGAGAAGGGTCCTTCTGTAAATGAGATAGTGGTTAATGCAAAAGTTGCTAAGTAGAAGGAGTGAAAGAGATTATATTGAATTTAGAACAAGGGAATTGAATGATAAAGTTACTATTGTTTGTTATTATTAAGAGAGTATGTGGAAAGGTTGAGAAGTAGGAAGAAAGAAAACTATTTGGTTTCTTTCAAATCTAATTGTTAATTGAAGTTAGAAGGTTATTGATTTTAAGCTATTGGAGATTTTTAGAAGTTATTGAAGAGTAATTGCTTACTTGGAATATAACGTCAATGGATATTTACAGTGTTTGGCCGAAGGGTATAGGAAATAAAGGAAGTTAGGAATTGACTCAACTGTTGAAGTTTGGGGTTTTGAATTGATGATAATATTGATTGAGATTTCAAAGTGATAGCTCAAATGTATTTTGGAAGTATTATAAAAAGGCATGGGATCAAGGAATAGACCAATAGTTACAGATTGACTACAATGGGAAGTTTTGGACATTTAATGATTGCGATTAGAATTAAATTTGGTGGCTATTTTGGGGATCAAAGAATTTAAACTAGGAAATTGATTTGAAATTTATTGCTCGAGGTTTGTTGAGGTTTCCAAATGGTGGATGAAAATTGTTAATCGATAGAAGTTACTAGGAAGGTTGTTGGAGGAATGATAGACGCAAGTTTAAAAGGATTAATAGATAGTTAGAAATTGACATTACTTTGGATTAAATGATAAACATTAAGTTAATTGTAAATAAAAGCTACGAGAGCTTATAGAATTATTTTGGAAGAAGGATTAAGCTATTAAATGACTTAGGAATCTTAGAGATTACGTTACCTTGGAAAATGAAATAAAATCAATTGGTGCAATTATATATATAATTGTCTGTGTGTTTCGGTCATAGGGGTAAAATTAGTGAAGTTGGATTTCAATTAATTTTACTTTATCGAGATTAGATTTTTGAGGTATGAATGGCACCTTGTTGGTCTTTAAGTGATATATATATGTATATAAATAATATTTTTGACCAAGATGACAAGTTATTAAGTAAGGTAACTATTTGGAATTACAAAAAGAAGGAAAATATGTAGGAAGCTATAATATGAATGAGAAAAATAGGTCAGGATATAACTATTAAGTTAGGGTAGAATTTGAAAACATTTGGGATTTAAAGAAAGTTATTTAACTTATAAACTGTAATTAGATCAAGTGTTAATCTACCCTTACAAATTTATAGGCTTTGATATTTGTGTAAGCCCACCAAGGAGATGGCTTGAGAAGAAAAAGTTAGGTTTGACTTGAAGGAAGAAGGTTTAGGTAGTGGTTTTTTTTCTTATCTTACACTCGTGTATGATTGTTGTATGTTTGTTTTGTATCATATTGCTGTTTTAAAGCATGAGAACATGTAATCCTTAATTCCTTGCATGGTTTGGTTGTGGTCACATGTAGCTGATAGACACAGGGCAGTATCTGCTAATTATTTGCTCATTTTTTATCCAGCTTGTCTATCTATCATTGTGCACAAATGCTTAATTGTATTAGCTTGCAAGATTATGTTCTCCTTTGGCTTGTTTTGTATGCTTTGTGTACTCTGCACATTTGTTTGATAGAAATTACTACTACAGAGATTTTCCAAAATCTCACCCTCCCTTTTATGTGATATAGCTAGGGCCGATAATAGCGAGGGCAAGGAAATAGCAAGAGAAGAAAGGTGAGCTTCGAGAAGAGCAAGAATACCTACTTCTCTTTGTATAAATATGTAGATTATTTAATTATATTTGTATTATAATTATTTTGGCAAGTAGCAATTACTTGTTTTAGATATATAGGTACACTTTTGTATCCTCCATAAGGAGGCATGCATACTGCCGAGCACAGGTAAGTGTCATTGACCGAAATGACTATTATATTTAAGTATATTAATAGTGGTGAGCATGTATATATTTATTAGTTATTTGTGGGATGGGACTTATTAGCTTAAATATTACTTTAGGTCTCTATATATGTAAGTTATATGTAAGGTTTGATTGTGAATCATTGGACAACTTTTTAAAAGCTTTGAATTTGTTAAATATTGAATTCCAATGTTGCTTATAGGTTCAACTCCTGTGTTGGAATTTGTCTTTTAAAAGTACGAATGTGAAAAGATAATATGGAATGAAAAAAAAATTGGCTCCGTTTTTTCCAGGTCCAAAACCCGGTATTAGTGGTTCATAGTCATTATATTAACCCCATTAGTATATATTAGAGTGAGGTGCTACAATAGCAGTTGTAACTGCTAAAAACTATATTTGTAGCTGTTTATCAAACCGCTACAAAATCTACCATGGCAAATGATTTAGTATCGGTTTTAAGAACTGTTACTTATGTGGTCAAACCTGCTATAATAGTTTGTAGCTATTATACATATCATTACAAATGGCAGAAGGAGTCGAGCATACTATGACGACATTAGCATTGGTTATCAAACCGCTTCAAAGAAATAGGCAGGAAATTCTTAATATCTGCAGCGGATATGGGTGAAATTTTACCTGGCAGGAAATGAGATTTGAATACTATTAGCTGGCACAGGAATTACTATTAATGGTGGGAGGGGGGGGGGAGTTTTGGTTCAGTGAAAATCAAAAAATTTGACGATAGTGCCAAAACAAACTACTACAAACTTTGAATTTTGGAAAAACTAGCGCCAAAATTTATAACATTTCTGGAACTGCTACAAGTGTTTATCGTATATATAAAATAAAAGTCCGATTTTCTTAATTAATATAACTATAATTTATGAAGGCTGAAAAAATTTGGAAAATATAGATGAGGATGATATGGAAGGAAAAATGTGAAAAATATTAAGAAGCTCCATGCATGACACAAGGAATACTTGAGAGAAGGGGAAAAAACATATTAGTAAAATGCAAGAATGTAAGTAAAAACTAAAGGCTGTTGGAGGAAGTATACAGAAGAATCTTCTAAGCAAGTTAGGAGCTACAGATATCTTTAAGCCCCTAACTTGAGGGGGAGTGTTGAAAATACTTATATATATGTGTGTGTGTGTGTATTTGTTCTCTGTTTTTAGTGCTTTTGTATGACGTAGGCCCTAGTTGTATGATATGGGCCCAAGTTGTAAAGCCCATTAGTTTAGGAAGTGCTGCGCATAGTGTCGGTTGTGTATAGTTTCTGCTCCCAGGACTTGTCTATAAATATTGGGTCCAAATAGGCCCAATGTGCGTAACGTGATTTTCATTCAATGGAATATCCAATTTCTTGAATCCAAGCTGTGCGTTTTGGGGTGCAGAGGCAAGGCATGTTGTTGAATACTTTTGAGGATGAAGACCCTGATTTGAGCAAGCTATCTGTTTTTCCTTTATGAGAGGACTGAATTTGGAAGCATTTGTGGAAGAATTCAAGTATCTTGGACTTTCCTAGAGGCTTTATGTTTTTTTTAATACAATGGAAAAGAAAAAGAAAAGAGAAGCGAAGCACTACTGGGTAGGCCACATCGATGTCTCATATTATTCCAACAATCCCCACTCTTTCCGCGCGTGTATAACCTTAAATTTTATGGTCCAGAGAAGGTATAGAATACTCCATCTCTTTCTAAATATAAGTGAATTTTAACTAATCAATTCACACGTATTAGTAAAACTAGACCGAAGTATTAAATTTATCATAAATAAATTGTTTCTAATAATATTACTTGCGCTAACTATACTAAACTTCCTCAATAATTTATATTCTCTCCTACTATATTTATTAAATATGAATACATATGAAAGGAAAATATTTAATAGCCACGGGTTTACTCCATTACTTCTGTGTCGTCTCCTTATATTGCTTCCATTAAATATCGATATGCATTGATTGCTCCTTTGTTTTATGTAAAGTGAATAAAAATGGATTGGATTTAACAGAAATTAATATAAGCTCCGTTAGAGCATTACAACAACCCTTCATGAGTGAACCTAATTGTCACGCCCCAATTTTGAAAGTGACTGGCATGAAATATGAGAGATCTCACACTCCCAAGTCTAAATATATAGACAATAGTTTAACCAATATTTTTAAGGTAATCATAAACAAAGGCATCTCATTGGACAAAACGTTCATATGCTTACTTATGTTGTAATTCAAAATATAAAGCTATTTGTAGAAATTTTCAGCAGAACCTCCCCTGTAAATTACACTTCCCAAAAATTCTACAATAGCCTGCAAGTTTCAAACAATATTTGGAGCTCTACACCCCGGCACCAGTATATATATAACTACATTCTAAAATAACTCAAAAGATGAGGACCTAACCATAGATTACATGGAGCATCTAATTCTAAAAATAAAGACATGAATGTACTTTTGTGTTTACATTAGCTAACAGTTATTCAAAATAAATTCAAGAGTTTTGGATCTTCAATGAGGCTCTTTACTACTCAGCTGGGGGTACAAGGTCAGTGGTGTTCTTTGAAGTCAACAAAAGAATCTATTGGTGAATAACATCCCATTGAGAATATTTACTAAAGTACTACCAAATAAATGCAATAAAATTACATTTAACTTTGAATGACTGTATGACAAAGAATTAAAATTACTACATTATAGGATCTTAAATTAAAAGATAAATATAGGCTCAAGCTCATTAAACAATTAAATCCAAATTTGTAATAAGATAGCTTGTTACACAAAAATATTACAAAATAACATTTCTTAAACCCTTATCTTTTTATAGGGCTTCAACAGAATGTAATAGCAAGCGCCGCTTGAAGCCACAAATACAAGCGTGGACACATAGTTTATGAGGATAAGTAATCAATTAAACGTGGCCAAAGCCACAAAACAAGCGCAGCCGAAGCCACGAAACAAGTGTGGGAACGATGCTCACGAATATCAAGCGAGCTCGAAATTACCATGGCATGCCAAGGACTAACAGTATTGCTGTTAGTGACCAGCATTCTGTATCCAGTCCGCTGAAAAATGCACAAGCATGCATGGGATCGATTTATTACTAACAACCAAAGGAATATATATATTTATATAATTTTATTTCCACTAATAGAATCCTTTAAGAAATATTTTATAATAGATGATCCCAGTATGAAGATTTTCAAATAATATTTTCAAAACTCCTTTCCAATTCCAAGTACAAATATTTATTAAAAACAAAAATATAGATTAACAAATTATAAGTAGAACTTTTTAATTAGCATACAAAAAGAGAAAATATTCCTTCAAGCAATAAAACATTAAAACATTAAATAAGTAAAATTGAAAAATGATAAAATTTTAGTTAAACCACCTTAATAGACCATTTAAAGAAGCTAATAAATTATTTAAATTAATAATAAATAGTAAAAGCCTACTTTATTATTATTTTTCTTATTTATAAAAATTTATAACAATGGGACGCTATTCACTCACCTGTTATGCTCTCAAATATAACTCATTCCAATTTGCGCATCTTTGAGTTATGCTCACTACTCAATTCCCTAGTGTCCCGAAACAAAACATTATTAATACCCCATTTATAAATTATAAAAACTCCAAAATGTTTCATTGATACATTTCTATATCATATCACATTAGCCCTTCAATTTATCATCACACCAACCATTACATTCCTTGCACTATATTATAAAAACCAATTTTCTATAAAAGTGTATCCATTCAACTCATGTTCACTATCTTAAAATCAATCTTTTAACACTGTAGCTTAAACTTAAATACTTCTAAATCATTTATCAACAATCTCATATAGCTCTAACAAGCTCAACCATGTCAAAGTATCCAAAGATCAGTATAGTAGTCGGCAAGCATAACATATAAATTATAATTCACTTGCTTCCCAATAACAACGTAAAACTCCAATGTATATTACCATGAAGTATTAGTTCAATCAAAAGTTTCTACAAAGCTTCCCATATTAACTCCTTAACTAAACACAATACTTAACTTCATCATGTTCTTCTCATAGCATAAACCTTGGTTATGTAACAATTCTAGCAATAATCCACACAAATTCTTCTCTTAGACATTATTAGAAATATCCCAAACTCTAGCACTGTTCCGCACTGAAAACAGAGGAGAAAGGAACAACAAGAACGCACGCTGGAGACTGCAAAGTGAATGGTGGAGGACCGAGGCAGATGCGACGGTTGAAGAAGAAAAGAAAGGGGTTAGGGATTCAGCTTTAAAAACTTGTTCTCCTCCCCTCTTCTCTCGCTGAAATGAAAAGCATCGGGAGAGCAAAAATAAAATAAAAAAAATCTGATGCTTTTTCTGTTTTTTTTTTTTTAACTCTAAGGGTATTTAAATAACTTCAATGATACTGAAACAAAGATTAAATTACTCCAATAACAAGGCCCAAGTTCGAACCCAGCCCCACCAACGCCTTCAATCACTTCCAAAACCATTAAACTACATGATTTACTTAGTTGCAGGCTACAACAACAATAAAAAGAAACTATTAACTAATAATTTAATATAATCATTATTACACTATTAACCCTAAACTTTAATAAGAGGTGAAGACTTTAGTTAACTTCTCCTATTTGGGTGAGATTCTCTCATGCCACACTCTCAATAGTCAATACATCAATTAGAGAACACATTGCGCTAACATTTTATGTATGCAAAAGTGATTACGTGCTCTCCCCAATTTGCTACCACACTTCTTCCAATTTATACATTCCATTACAAGGTATTTCCATTTTTTTTTTCCGGTAACAAGGTCCTTCCATTTTTTAAAGATATAAGATATAGTTATGCAAAATTTATATAAAAGCATAAAACTTACCTTAAGTTCAGTTGCTTAAATCTATTTTATATACACGCACACAACTCTTCAGTTAAATCTTGCTACGTGTGAAATATTATTTTAATGATGATAGTCTAACGTGGTTTTAAAATATTATCCATGTGAATTTTTATTATTAAAAGACATTTGTGTTCTAAGATTTGATTGAAGAATTAAGCGAGTAGGCATACATTTGTCAATTTTAAAAAAGTATAAAAATATTCAAAATAAAGAGATATCTTTTTGGGAAAATCCCAATTAAATCTATCTAAAATAATGAAATTCCAATTAAGGCTTATAATTTTAACGAATTCTTAATTAGGCTAAGAGGCCTTATTAGGGATTTTCAAATATTGCTAAAAGACCGGAATGCCTCTTTGTAATCAAAAAGGAAAATTGAATGTAGGTGTAAATCTAATTTTAGTTTTAATTATTCTAGTAGATTTACTAATGAGGACATGGTCTTTCTTAGATTTTATGTCAAAGGTGTGTTTTGTAATTGTGAACCTTATGTCAACTCTAGAATTTATAGCCTTTTATTTTTTTATATAATAAAAATTTGATATTGAATAAATGTTGAAGACCAGAAAATTGAAGATGAATTAATGAGTCTCACTGTAAGTTGTGAAATAGTAAAATTAATTTTGATAGATATTCAAGAATTTCATGAATATTTGATTTGGTCTTTTTCTCACACAAAAAAAAAATCTTTGATGTTGTTAATCTTTTACATATGAAATCGTAAAATTTTTATTAGTTCCCATATTTTTGCAATTCTATAGATATCTAGAAATTATGTATTTTTTTATCTTGAATTTTCAATTATTTTTTATGGGCTATAATCGTTATTTTTCTTTTTTTGTTTTTTATATGATAATGTTTTTGGCCAAATTTTCATGTGATAATGTTTAAAGAAAAAAACATGTTAGTTAAATTCAATTAAAAGAATTAAAACTAAAATTAGGCTTTTTAATTATGAAGGGCATTTTGGTCTTTTAGCAACTTTTAGAAATCCCCAGTTAGGCCTCTTGGCCTAATTAAGAATTTGTTAAAAGTGTAGGCTTAAATTAGAATTTTACTATTTCAAATGGATTTAATTAGAATTTTCCCTATCTTATTTGATGTATTAATTTAAGAAAAAAAATGATATTATTAATATATTTTTATATCTCAACAACAACAGAATATTTAACTAACAGATTATGAAATAAATAAGGGAAAATTCCTTTGAAAAGCAACTAAATTACCCAAATTTCAATTTGGGTTACTTAATGTAAGAAATCGTTAGGATTTAGAAATTGTCATTTTACCTCATCACTTCCATGAGTTATTAGAAAAGGAAAATTGAAGACAATTTGCTATTATAAATGGAAACTATTGTGAATTGTGAATTGCAAAATTTAACTTGTTAATTTTTAAAGTTGTCGTATGATTTGAGTTAAAAGAGGTTTACTGCAAAACTTTTCTTACGAATTAATGTGAACTTGTGGTTTGTAAAATTTCACGTGTTAATTTGTAAGGGTATCTTGTGTTTGAGTTACAAGATAATGACTGCAAAAGTTTTGTTGCGAACGAAAACTTGTGAATAGAGAAATTTAACATACGTAAATTTCTAAGGTTATCTTGCGCTTGAGTTACAAGGAGGAACTTGTGAATATATTGAGATAGTTGGCCCATTAATTTCTCAGGATGTCTTGTGTTTAAGTTACAAGATGGTTATTGCAGAAGTTCTGTTGCAAATATAAGTTGTGAATTGTGAATGAAAACTTGTGAATTTCTCAATTTCACGTGTTATAATTAATTTATAAGGTTATCTTGTAATTGAGTTGCAAGATAGTTATTGCAGAAGTTTTTTTGTGAATGAGAAATTGCAATTGCTAATGAGGACTTGTAAACTGCAAAATTTAACGTGCTAATTTTTAAAGAAGTCTTGTGCTTGAGTGATATGAGGTTATTGCAAAATATTTGTAATGAATGGGAAGTTATAAATCGTGAAATTCAACTTGTTAATACTTCATCCACTTCTACTGCTGCTCAGCTGGAAAAGTGAAACTGCCTTTCCTTAGTAATGGCTTCAATTGCCACACAATATATCTCTAATGAATCAATCAATTACAATGAGTATGCAAATTGTTTTCAAACTCTTTCCCTCCAACACTATAGGCCAAAACATCCAAAGAAGCCATCAATAATAGACAAACAAAGGATAAGAAAAAGGCTCGTTAAAGATTATACGTGGTTAACCTTCCCCTTCTTTCATCCTCTTTTTCAAAGTAATCTGAAAAATATCGGGATGAAGCTTGCCTTCTGAAGTAAGAAATGGGATTTTGGAAACTTGAGCTACTAGAGCTCTTAGTTGAGAAGTCGGACAAGTGTTAGAGAGAGGATAATTGAGTCATTAGTTAAGTGAGATAGGCCTATAAATAGGGTCTTAGTGTATAGATTAAGAGTGTGAGATAATGTAGTGTTCACCATAGAAGGGGGAGGTTAACTTGGGTCTCCCACCTCAAGAATCCTCATAGGTTATGAGGTTTGTTCATCATCCTTGTGTAAGGGATTATTAGTGTTAACCCAAGTGGGTTACAATGATTATGTGAGCATATACTCTATCATGAATAATACATTTGATTTCCACATTTCTTCTTCTTATTTCTCTCAAATCTCCAAAGTTAACAACAAGGTCTGAGCCTTCCCAACCTATAATGTTGGATTATTTAGTCAATGAATGTGATATAGAAAAGTGCTCTTCAAGTTATTGAGATGAAAAAGGGAGTTGCAAGCTCGAAAACATAGTAAAATGAAGTCTAACGAAAATGATTCATGAAACTAACAATGGATTCAAGATAATGACAGAGTTGGGGACAAGATGGAAGGAAAAGGAAAAGAGGGAGTGAAGGGACAAAGAGAAACAAGAGAAGAAGGGGGACAGGAGTTTTAGGGGAGAGACTAAGAGGGGCATTAAGGCACAATATTCCATATTTATAAATCCCAAATTGCATCTTTGACTTGATTAGGAATTTATTAAATTTAGAGACCACATTTATAATTTCAGTATTTCAATTAGTTTTTAAAGCGATTTTTTTCACGAGAAACAATTTAATATATAAAATAAACGTGATATACTAAACCAATGTCTATTAATGTTAATTTTTTTTTATGTTAAAACGATCAACTTTATAAAATAAAGAAACGATACAACTAATATTGGTACAATGTAGTGGGGCGAATAGGGATTCAATAGATCATCAGTTTTGGAGAGAGTGATTAGAAAATGATTGAAGCAACAAGTAGATATCATTTTATAAAGTTGCAGCGATTGTGAGTGACAGTATCGAGTTGGCAATATTTGTAGACTCTGCTTCTGCTATCAAACGTAGATATTTGGCCTCAATGTTGAGAGCAATAACCCCAGAGAGACTCCTGGAGTATCAGAAAGAACTTAAAAAGGTTAGTTGTGCTAGCTTGATTTATTTTTCTTCTTGTACATTGTTACTGATTACTGCTGATGACTTAATGTTAATTTTTTATATGATTCTACAAAGAAATTTAAGGATTAAAAATGGAAGGTATATAAGTGATTGCTTGGTGAAAATGTGACAAATGCACTACACATAATGAAAATATCACTTGTATTATATGTTCTTAATAGTTAAAACTTCTATCACCTAAACTGTACACCTAATTCAAATGACTTGGGTTATATGGAATGAGAAATCACACTACACAATGGATCCAAAAGTTTACAGAAAAAGTATACAAGGTTAAAAAAGGGTATTTAGTGAGTAGTTAACAAGGGTAATTTCTTGTTACTTATTATCATTTGTGTTTTGTTTTGGAAGGTGAATCTATTTCTGTGGTAAGGGCGTCTTTCTTCAGTTGTATTTTGGTGAGCATTGTTGGTTCTAGTGTTGTCTATCAGCGTGGTAAAGTTTACTCAAAGTATTGCTACCTCCAGTCTGTAATATAAGAAGTTTATTAAATTAGTTATTTATAACAAATTATATGAGTTGAATTCCCTAAAGTATCTCTTTAATCATGAATATTCTTGGATGAAAACTCCCGTAATGTGTGTAATCAATAGGTATACTTTAGAGAATAAATTATAAATTTAAGAGACAAAGGAGGTTGGGGTCTTATATTTATGACCAAATACAACTTTTAACTAACTCTTATATTAAGAATTAGAGGTAACATTTTAGAAGAAACTAGCATTGGTGTCATGAGTTATGTACTGTTCATAACTTATGAATAATGTGACTTATTAGAACATTTATGATATACTCTCTCTGATCTTATTTATGAGCACCTATAAACAAATTTACATAAATTAAGAAAATTAGTTAAAATAAGTTCTTTATTGTAAAATGTCAAAATTACCCTTAATGAAAGTCTTTAGTAAGTCGAGTTTGTTTAGTTAGTTAGAAAGTGTTAATTTATTAGGGATACTTTAAATACGAGGCAGAAGATGGAACAGTTAACAAGATATGGCTCCAAATTTCGAAAAAGCTTGATTTGATTAAGCTAATGATTAACTGTGAGAAGAGGATGGTCAGAAGTGAACCATATTGCTCTTGCATGTGTACAAACAAGACGGCCATTAGAACCCTAACATAGCAATTTTCTCAGACAGTGTCAGAGATTTCAGGGATTTGGTGCTCCAAACAAATTGAGGTTTCTTCCTCTTCCACATTCACACTATCCAAATCCAGAAATTGGCATCTATGCAGAAGAAGACCGTAGCTGAGTTTCTTCCAATCTATTGGGATGGCAGCATTTCATTAATGATGCTGATGAGGTGAAAAATGACTCAATCTGATGGCAAATTTTGGGTATTTCATAGATGATTGCTATTCAATTTGAAAAATGAAACGTCCTACCTTTAACTCCTTAGAGCATGTATTTGTAAGCATTATGGTTCAAGCAGATTATGACACAAGCCCGTGGATTTAAAATTTTAACACAATTACTCGGGTTACTATTCACTGTTAAATTTTCAGATTACAAGTCCAACTTCAAAAATTCATAACTAATTCCATACAAATCGTGTTGAGGTGATCTAAAATTATACTGAAAGCTATTTCGATGCTCTTTAAGGAAAAAATATCCAATTGGACTTATCCTTGTCCAATTCGTATAGTTAAATCAATAGATATCACTACTCATTTCAAAAATCTGAAACTTCCAGATTCTGTGCTTCAACTTTGGAAATTTGTATCTCCTTGTGTACACATCCAATTGAGGTGATCTACCTCTCTTTTTAAATCTTGGGATGTGTATTATGAGTCTGCCAAATATCGTGACTTGACTCCTTCGTTTGGTAGGTCAAACTAGAGCTACAAACTCACTGCTCTAGGACATACGTTTTATCCCTTAACATCTTTTTATTTTAATTCTTTTTATTTCGTTCGCATACATAACATGGGCTTTCTCTTTCCCATTCATGCTCATACATTTCTATATATGCCATAAGCATTATAATTAAATACATGACATCATTGATATCCATAACAATAATTACATAATAGGAGAATTACATATTGAATAATAATATCATTCATTGACATCAATAATTCTCCACTTTCTTCTCATGCCATTATTGCCCATTGATAATTTTCCTAAATATTTGGTTAGGGAGGGGTGAGATTCGTTGGAATCTCAGTAGCAAACAATACTATATTTATCATGCTAGATGGATGCTAATGCACTACACGTAACTTGTTTATTCTCTTGTTAATTATGACATATTAGCATGTTCAAAGCTAACTTCTTGATGCATGGCCATGGAGACATAATCTACTCATCATGAATAGCAATTACAGCAGCTAAAACATGTCACAATAACATTCAATAACATGTACATGGCAACACACAAGCATACAACATCAAGCAATGACAATAGGTAAGTTCACTATCTTGCACCTCAAGCTTTCCTCTTACTTTTCCTTTGACTCCCTTGACTTTTCAACCATATGGGCATTCAGTCAATATCACTAAACATCCTCTTGGATGTTCCAAAGGTCCTAAACATAGTCACAATGATCACACAATCCATTAGAACCACTAGATTACATAAGATTCAAGACTAGCTTTCTTGAATCTTAACCCTTTCTCTTGCTTTTAGGGTTTTCTTTCTAGCTTTTTCTAACATAAATATCATCATTTTTTATCCTTAAGATCCATTTCTTATCAATTAGAACCACTTTAGATGGCCTTAGATTCAAGAATATCAAATCTGGAAGTTTTGGTTCGCGGGTATTGCTCACGCAAAAACTCCAGAATTTTTGTTCAACTTTGAAAATTCATAATTAATTCTAGAAAAATCGAAACTGAGTGGTTCCAAGTCTCACTGAAAGTTCCTTAAGTTAAATTTAAAGAAAAAATAGTTTTAGAAACCAATTCTATGCTGAAAAGTACCGGAATTGTACGAAAATCAAAACTCTTCCAAAAGTTCAACACTGTTTCCAGATTTCAAACCCTAACTTTGAAAAATCACCATAAATCATACACATATCCAAATGAAGTGTTATACCCATGGATTGAAAGCTCACAGAGTGTAATTTAAGCATGCCAAATTTCAGAATCAGATACACACAATAACTAATTCGAAATAGGCATCAAATCAGATGCTACAGCCACCACATACCTTGATCTTGAAGCTTGAACTTAGATGGACTTTCTCTCACTAGAAATATCTCTTTCTCTCTCTAGATGCAAGAGCGGCAGAGTTTCCCCTATGGTTCCTTGGTTGGCCAAAAATGTGAGGGGAGGAGTGCCTATTTATAGCAAAAAATTTGGCTTGAATGGACCAAAATACCCTTGGTGGCTAATAGAAAGGGTAAGGGCAATTTTGGAACTTCAAGTTGACTTTTGCATCATCATTGCATCATCTTCTTGCATCATGCTTACCTCAACCTTCTAGAAGATGCCAAGTGTCATAAAAGCGGTGGAGGAGATGGGAGATTAGATTCTAGCTGTTGGATCAAGCTTAATTCCTCCGAATTTACTTGGTCCACGTTTCTCCAGCTTCCTTTATGGCCTTCCGGAACTCAGAAAATTCTTCTGTCTACTTCATAAATTTCCTTTAATTCTAGAGAATATCTATGAATTTTCTTAGGCCACAACACTCCCTTTAAGCCTTGCATAAAAATTCATTTACTAAAATGCCCTTTTATCAGTATAACCGGCTTTTTAATTTATTAAAGCTACTCCACTGGCCTTTTGGTTGCAAGACTAATTTTATAAATTAGTACAACCTTTCAACCCTTTAACCTCATTTTTGTGTACATTTTTGAGGTCTCTTGCTATTTTAAATAATTACCTCAAACGGTATACTTTTTACCGGCCATAACCTCATAAATTCCATTTAAACTGCCTCAAGGGTATTTTCATCTTTTCTCTTCACAGAAGAGCCTTAGAATATTATTTCCCATTTTTTAGGATTTTCTTGGAATTCTTTGTATACTCTTCCATTTTTACCCCTGTTAGTCATAACTTTCTGAATTTACGGTTTAGTCCCTGCTTGAACTTAACTTCATACAATCCTCTCTTTGACGTTTCTAGCTTAACCTTTGGCCTATAACTAGCCTCTTTTCTCTCTCTGGGCCTTCGAGACTTTACTAGAGCCTTTAACTTGATTATACTTGAGTCCCTGAAAACATTCACTTTGTAGTTTAGTCTCTAAAACTACTTTAACTTCTTTTCTCATCTTTGGGACTTCTGCTCAAAAGGGGTTTAGTAGCCTATCCAATTCAGATTATTTCTGGTACTTCTAGGCCCAAAAGTTTGGGTGTTACAGAAAACAATTGAACATCTATTCATGGTTGAATCCACCATTAAAAAACCAGAGGCATACATTTGATCTTCTAATTTTATATAATGTTTCAGTTTGGTTCCTTAATTTTATAAAATATTTTTCAGTCCTCTAATCTTAATATTGTCAGTCTCAAATGATGATTTCTCGCGTCAATCATTGGTGAACTTTAAATTGTTTTAAAATTGTAAGTAGGGGCGTTGAAAATCATGGGTCATTTCATGCTATGGAAACTTGATTAGAATATTTTATCTTTTGATAAAAAGAGAATACAAGAATCTAACAAGTCTAAGTCCAAAATGCAACCCAAAAATTTATTGGGTTGACGTTTTGGCCCAAAAAACATTTGGCAATTAATTTTATTTTGCCTACAGCAATTAAAACTAATACAAAAAGACCAATAAGGGGTTGGTTGATTGGATATAGTAGAATAGCTTAATCACTCACAATATGATGAACCAATATTCAAATCTCCGTTAAAAGATTTAATGCCCAACAGTACTTCAAATAGGATTACCTCTAATAAAAAAATACTTATATGCATAACTAATGACCTATAATCAAGTTTATCTTATTAAATGACTTCAATTTTTTTTAAAAATCTGTTAAAAACTTGGGGACTTGAGAAATTTGAGTTAAAAATATTTTCATCCACCTGATAAAAGTATCTCTTAAAAGCTAATACATTGAAACTAGTCGTTGGAAGCTGCTCGCTGACAAATTCAATTATTTTTATATCTTTTTAATGGGTTTTGTTAACTGAATTAGTCCTTTTTGCATTATTTGATTGTTAATTGATTTAATATGTTTTATTTTGAATTATCACTATAGAGGGGCAAAATTGTCATATTTTAATTTAATTGTGATTAATTGATTTTTAAAGACAATTAATGCCACCTTATTCTTGAATTGTGATTGTAAGTTTTTGGAAAATTTAAAAAAAAGAAAAGAAAAAAATAAATTGAAAAAAAAGTAATAATAAAAGAGGGGAGCAAAATGCTGCGTTTTGCTCCCATCGCTAATTCAACTATTCAGCATCTTCATATTCGGTGGAGAGCAGCGTGAACAAGGGGGCAAGAGATGAGTGACGGCACACACATGTAGATGAGCAGACGAGCAACACGAACAGAATAGAGTGAAGTGTGGCCGACGGCGCCAAAGGAGTGAGCGACGGCAGAAGGGGAACCTCCCTTTATCAGCATCATCTTCGTCTTCTTCCTCTTCTTAGTGCGACAACTGAACCAGAGGGTGGCCAACGAACAGGAAAAAAAGGCCAAGTAGAATATTGATCTGTTATGTCACCGTTTGTGCCACTTCTCTGATTCTTCCAACGTTTTTTTTCCAGTGTTCGTCCATGGCATCCTATAGAAGAATATTGATCATAGCATTTTTTATGGCAAACCATTGCTAGGACTCTATAATTCTCTAATTCAACAACAATGGCAGGAGCTTGGATCATCAAAGGAAAGTTTTAATTATTTTAATTTCCTGTCCAATAGTTGTTTAACAATTCTGAAGTCTTAGAATAGTTATTCTGATTATTGAAAAATTTGTATTGTTTAATCTGATTATATTTGGAGATTATTGTGGCTGGATTATTATTTAGCATTTGGTATTAAGCTGTTTATAGTTTTAATTTCAATTATAATTATAATATTGTGGTTATGACATTTGTATTGATTTTGGAGTTAATATATTGTAATTTTCTGAGATGGCTTGGAATCTTGGATCATATTGTCTCTTGCTAGCTTTAATTCTGTTGTTTTGGATTTAAGAGCTCAAATTAAGTATTGGTTTTTAGCATCCTTAATCCCGTTTTACTATTCTGGTTGCAGTTAGTAAGTTGGGATTTTAGAAAAATATTTTATGGCAATTCAAGGTGGCTCGGTTGTTAGATTAAAAGTTTAATTATAATTCTTAATTTATTGTTTTAACTCCTGTATCTTTTGGAGTGAGGATTGCCTGCGTTGTTGAATTGGAGGATTGATTATTATCATTGTTATTCGTGTGTTTCATTTTCATTTCTTTAATCTTCATTCATTTGAATTATTCTTATATAAAAAAAATTAAAAAAAATATTTTAATTTTAATTTAATTCATCATGTTTAATTAGCAATTATCAAATCAAAAATCATTTTTATAGTTTAGGTTATTTGCATTTATTTACTAGAATTTAATTTTGTTTTTTTTCTCTTCAAAGTGAATATGACCCGGATTTTGCACTATATTGCATTAATTTGGTTAATTTTTGGAGTAGCCCTAAAGCGACAAATAAAGGGCATTATTTCAAGTGGCGCCGTTGCCAGGGAGCCAAGAAATTGGTTCCCTAGTAATCAATCGTCAAGCAATCTTGATTGGGGTTTATTTGTTGACCCTTTTTAGTTTTCATTTTTGTTAGTTTTTTACTTTTTTTAAGTAGTTTGCTTTTGTTTTTGGTTTTCCATAGCATTCCTTTCATTTGCATAGAAAATTTCTCAAAAAAAAAAAAAAGCAACTAAGCATCTTGATTTTTTATTCATTTGCATTTTAGTTAGTATTGCATAGTTTTAGCATTTAGCATTATATAATTGCATTCAGAACTTTCCTTTTTAGAAAAAAAGGTCTTTAGATCCTTTCATTCAATACACATTTCATTTCCTTTTTTCATTTAGATCTTTTCTTTTCTTTTTATTCTCATATATATATACACTTGCATTTCATTGCATTCATCTGCTTTTGCTTGAATCTTGTTGTACAAGTCAATTTTGCACTTTGCTTCTAGTTAGTTGATTGTTTATGCCAATAAGGGGTAGGTCTAAAATCCTAGTTCCTTCCAATCCTGAGCTTCAAAGTTCTTTAAGGGAAGTTAGACAAGACCAAAGGATAGAAAGGACTAGTGAGATTATAATTGAAGCGGAAAATCTTTCACATGAATCTAACTTGTCCTCTAGTGAATTTAGTACGTCTAGTAATCCTGAGGTTGAACTAAACAATTCAGCTGGTCTAGATTTGGTGTTTGACTTAGGTGACATAATGGAAACTGTTAACAATCCTAACGGTAACAACAATGGTGGTAATGACAAAGGGGGTAATAGACATAATAGGGAACATGATATAGTAGGAGAGAATAATGGAGGTAACTCTAGAAGAAGAACCATTAGGGAAGTCACTACTTCTAATGCAAATTATGATCCTTTTAATGTTGCATGCCCTAATGTTGATGTTAATTTTGAGATTAAAGGTCCACTGCTTAATTCTTTACCTAAATTCTATGGTTTGACAGGTGAGGACCCATACAATCATTTGAAATCTCTCTCTATGTTATGCTCTAGCATGAAACCAGTCGGAGCTAGTCTAGATAAGGTTCTTTGGAAGGTATTCCACTTGTCTTTGGAGGGCAAGGCATGAGAATGGTACATGAGATTACCTAGGCATATGGTAGATGCCTACCATTATTGGAACAACCTTAGAAAAGCATTCTTAGAGAAGTATTTCCTCGCTTCCCGGACTTCTACATTGAGAAAGTAGATCCACTCTGCAAAGCAAGACTATGATGAATCACTTTATGACGACTGGAACTGTTTTCAAAACTTGTTTTCTAGATGTCCACACTATCAGATTCCAGATGAAAAGTTAGTCCAATACTTTTATGATAGACTTAAGACCCAAGACAAGGGGATGTTGGATGCTGCTTCTGGGGGTTCTCTCATTTATTTAACTGCTGAGGAGGCATGGGAACTTATTAAGAAAATGTCCTTGAACCATCAACAGCATAACATCAGGGAGTCTAAAAATGTCAATGCAATGATTACTAGTCCTTCTTCAGTCCACATTCCTTAATTGGACACATTTACTTCTCAAATTACTACTTTGACTACACAGTTGAATAAGCTTGCATTTCACACTCCCCCTGTTGACACTCAGAATCCTAATTCTATGGAGATGATTGCACCTAAATGTGAGCATTGTAACTCTGTTATGCACATCTCTGCTACTTGCCCTCATAGATATGAGGAAGTTTCCGCCATGTATCAAGGAAGGGTCAATCAATCTAAGCAATGGAACCCATAGTCAAATACATATAATGAAGGGTGGAAAGCTCATCCAAATTTTTGATGGGAAGGAGGTGACAATAAGCAGGTTCAAGAAGGGTTTCAAGGGAATATGGTTCCTTGAGGGCAATCTTACTATGGAGGGTTACAAGGAGAATCCTTTAGAGCCATGTCTACCCCACAGCAACTGCAGTCTAAGGATGATGAGCGGTTCTTTCGAATACTTAAGGGTAGTGAGGCAATAACTGAGCACATATCTAAGTCCGAAGCTAAATCTGAAGCTAGATTTGTAGCCCTAGAGAATAAGATGGAGCAATGAGAAACCAGAACCACTAATTTGACTTCTTACATCACTAAGTTGTCAAATGGTATGAGTGAACAACAAGCTAAGGCTAGTGGTTCAATGCCTTCTAATACGGTGATAAATCCTAAATCTTTGAATGTGATTACATTAAGAAGTGGTAAGGAAATTGGTGCTAAGAAAGTGTAGTTCAAAGATGATGAAGAGGATGAAGAACCGGTTGATAAAGAGATAAAAGTTGAGTCTCCTCCTTCTGAAACCACTTAAGACATTCCCAAGGCTACTTAAAAGACCTCCATTCAATCCAAAGGGCCAATAGAGAAAGGATCGCCTTCCAAAGGAAATGAGGTAAACATTTCTGACTTGCCTTTTTCTCATTCCTATCGCATGACTAAGAAAGTTGTTGAAAAGAAAGATAATGAAGAACTTTTTGAAATGTTTAGCAAACTTGATGTTAATGTGCCATTACTTGATTTGATTAAGAAGATGCCTTAGTGTGCTGAGTTTCTAAAAGACCTTTGTACAAACAAAAGGAAGTATAGGCATAGTGAGAGAATCCAACTGGGGTCTAGTGTTAGTGCTATCTTCAAGCCACAGCTACCTATTAAGTGTAAAGACTCGGGTTCCTACATTATTCCTTGTACCATAGGCAAAACAAACATTTCACATGCCTTACTAGACTTAAGTGCAGCCATAAATGTTATGCCTACCTCTATCTATGAGAGTTTGGGTATTCATGCCTTAAAAGACACTAGTATTGTGTTAGGTCTAGCTGATAGGACTATGAGATACCCTAAGAGCTTTCTTGAGGACGTTCTTATGCAAGTGAAGGGTCTTTTATTCCCAGCTGACTTCTATGTGCTAGACATGACTGATGAGATTAAAGCCAATAGCACTTTAATTCTAGGAAGACCCTTCCTTAGAACAACCCAAACCATAATTAATGTGAAAGATAGGGTCATTACCATAGGCTTTAGGGACCAACAAATTACTTTTAACATTTCTGATGCTATGAGTCAAGGTTATGTAGATTGCTCTTACTTGGGTGTTAATTTGATTGATTGTGCTGTTAATGACGTTGATGATTTGCATGAATCTAAGATGCATGAACATGACTGGTATGATGAGATTGTTGAGCATGATGATACATTTACTTGTTTATCTACCCCTCATTCTTCTTCTTTTTGCTCATGTTATGGTGATATAGTGTGTGTTAACTGTTTAGAAGTTGATTGCCTCTTTTCCATCTCTCATGATTTTGATGCATCATCTTGTCTTAATCGTGATCTTGCTTTGAACTTTACACTTGATGATAGCCTTGAGAAAGGTGAGCTTGTTGATTTTACAGGTGCTGATGATAAAGGAACTGTTATACAAGCTACACTGGTAGCTTCTCCTTTGAGTGGTGCTAGAACATTAGAAGAGGCTAGCAACAAGCTTGCTACTAACTTAGTCACTTCTAATCCCACTCTTCCTTATGATTTACTTAATGTTTCTGTTGATAAGATTGATACTGATCCTCTTTTTTGTAGGCTATCTAAGAGTGGCAATGAGTTGGGAAGCAGAGGAGCTCATATCTCCTTCCTTAAGCCACATGGACGCACCACTTGCATTGAATGCATTTGACATCAGAGAATTAGTTCCTTCTGTTGTGTAACCTCCTGATTTAGAGCTGAAGCCCCTCCCCCTAATTTGAAATATGTCTTTCCTTGCTACTGATTCTAAATTGCCTGTTATTATTTCTAGTTCTTTAAGTAGTTCTGAAGAAGAAAGATTGATTTCTGTGTTGAAGAGTCATAAAGGGGCTATAGGATGGTCATTAGTGGATATTCTAGGGATTAATCCCTCGATTTGCACACACAAGACCCTTTTGAATAAAGGGTCCAAGCCAGTTAGGTAACCACAAAGGAGATTAAATCCTCTAATTCTAGATGTGGTTAAGAAGGAAGTCTCTATGTTGTTGAGTGCTAGGATCATCTATCCCATATCAGATAGCGAGTAGGTAAGTCCGGTACAACTAGTACCAAAGAAGAGTGGTATCATAGTAGTGAGAAATGAAAATGATGAGCTGATTCCAACTAGGGTTCGAAATGCTTGGAGAGTGTGTATAGATTATAGAAAGTTGAATGATGCCACAGGAAAGGACCACTTTCTATTACCTTTTATAGATCAGATGTTGGAGAGAATTTCAAGAAAGTCTCACTATTGTTTTCTGGATGGTTTTTCTGGCTATTTTCAAGTGCCTATTGCTCTTGGAGATCAGGACAAGACTACTTTTACATGCCCTTTTGGTACATTTGCTTATCAAAAGATGCCATTTGGGTTGTGTAATGCTCCAGGCACTTTTCAAAGGTGCATGATAGTGATATTTAGTGATCTTCTAGAGTAGAATATGGAGATTTTTATGGATGACTTCACTGTTTACGATGAGAGTTTTGAGGAGCGCTTGAATAGCCTAGAGTAGGCTCTTGAGAGGTGTATTAATAAGAAATTGGTTTTAAACTTTGAAAAGCATCATTTCATGGTTGAAAGAGGGATAGTCTTAGATCACCTCATCTCCCAAAAAGGGATTGAGGTTGATAGAGCCAAAATTGAAGTTATTTCATCCCTTCCTCATCCCATTTGTTTAAAGGACTTGAGATCTTTCTTATGGCATGCAGGTTTCTATCGACACTTTATTAAGGACTTTAGTAAAGTTGCATTGCCTCTTTCTACCTTGTTAAAAAAATGTTGAATTTAAATTTGATGACAAGTGTAGACATGCTTTTGACACTTTGAAATCTATGCTTGTTTCACCTTCTATTCTTACTGCACCTAATTGGAATTTACATTTTGAGTTGTCTTGTGATGCTTCTAACTTTGTAGTAGGTGTCATGCTTGGACAGAAGAAGGAGAAATAGTCTAGAGTCATAGTATATGCCCCCAAGACACTTGATTCCACTCAAGTCAATTATACCACTACAGAGAAGGAACTGTTTGCTATTATTTTTGCTTTGGATAAGGCTAGACAGTATCTGATAAACCCTCGAGTGGTTGTTTTTACAGATTAGCAATTCAATACCTATTTAAGAAGCCTCAGTCTAAACCTAGACTGCTGAGATGGGCTTTGCTGCTACAGGAGTTCGATATCAAGATCAGAGATAGAGTCGGAGTAGAGAATCATGTAGCTGACCACCTTGGTTGGTTACCTGAAGGCACACAGGGATTTGATTATTCTAATCTTGTTATTGACTCATTTCCTAATTCTGCACACTTTTTGCCTTGGTTATTCATGAGCCTTGGTACTCTAATACAGTTAATTATCTTGTCACTGACCTTGTACCTCCTTTTACGTCTAAATTTCGTATTGATAAGCTGAAGAGGGAGGTGAGATACTATATCTGGGATGCTCCAATCCTGTGAAAGCAATGCAGTGACCAGATCAGCAGACGTTGTGTTCCAAATAATAAGATCCACTCTATCCTTACCTTTGCACATTTTTTATCTTACGGGGGGCATTTTAGTGCTAATAGGATTGCTAGGAGGGTTTTGAAGTGTGGTTTTTATTGGCCTTCTCTATTTAAGGATGCTTATTCTTTCTGTAAGTCTTGTGATAAGTTTCAGAGGTTTGAGAGTTTGGGTAGGAAGCATGAGATGCCTCTAAGACCTATGTATTTTTCTTGAAATCTTTGATATGTGGGGCATGGACTTTATGGGTCCCTTTCCTTCATTTTTTGGGTTTTTATACATATTACTTACAGTAGATTATGTGTCTCGATGGGTAGAGGTAGTGCCAACTAGAAAAGATGATGCTTCTACTATTGCTAAGTTTTTACGTTCTCGTATCTTTTGCAAGTATGGCATTCCAAGAGTAATCATCATTGACCAAGAAACACACTTCTGCAACAGGACCATCAAGTCTCTATTAGCTAAATATGGAGTCAATCACAAGCTTGCCACCCTTTATCACCCTCAAACGAATGGGTTAGTTGAAGTCTCTAACGGGGAAGTGAAACGAATACTTGAGAAGATCGTGAAACCATCCCATAAGGACTAGAGTGAAAGGCTTGAGGAAGCTCTTTAGGCTTACAGGACTGCCTACAAGACCCCTATAGGAATGTCTCCCTTTCGGTTGCTTTATAGCAAGGCTTGCCATCTACCTATGGAGATCGAGCACAAATATTATTGGGCGATCAAGGCATATGATGTAGATCTCAAATATTCACTTGTCAATCGAAAGATGAAACTCCAAAAACTTGAAGAAATGAGACTTGAGTCCTATGACAATGCCAGAATCTACAAAGACAAGCTGAAAATGATTCATGACAAACAGATTCTGAGGAAGCAGTTTCATAAAGGTGACAAGGTTCCAAAGTTTAAAGCCCAGTTAAAGCTAATGCCCGAGAAGTTTGTCACCAAGTGGGAAGGTCTGTTTAGAGTTACTAAAGTATATCTTTTTGGCACGGTAGAGCTCATAGATAAGGAAACTAGTATAACTTCACAAGTCAATGGTCATCTGCTGAAGCACTACCACAAGGAACAAAAATCTCCCAAATCACACAGTTGTTCCCTTCCACCCTACTCTTTTACTTTATGTTGTATTGCTAGTGATATCTGTTTGCTGAGATAGTTAGGAGTAAGTGTAGGGGAGGGAACTTCTCCAGTAGTTGTAGTTGTAGCTGTTTATTTCTGTTTAGTAGTTGTTTGTTTTGTTTCCTCTTGATTATGCTATCTCTTTTTATCACTTGATTTATACTTGTTCCTTTTCATTTCACATTATCTTATCCTATCTCTCCCTTCTCTCCTCTTCATGATAGTGATGTGTTGTGCTTTGATTTCAAATCGGACTTCACAACTTCCACTTTACCTAAGAGTTTATGTTAAGATAATGTTGCTTTTCTTACATTGAGGACAATGTATTGATCAAGTGTGAGCGAGGGATTGTTGTTGAGTTGTTGAGTTGTTTTTTTTAAACAAAAAGTTTACATCTGTATTTACTCCTGTTTCCTAAGTATTGCTGCTGTAATTGCTCTCTTCTTTGCCTTATTGCCTTTTTAGCAAGTATTTTGTATGAGTTACATTTGGTTTTTCATTTTAAAAAGTACATCATTAAAGTCTATATCTTTGCCTTTTTGGGTTCGGATGCGGAAAAAACCAGAGAAAAAAAGGAGAAAGAAAAAAAAAAGAATACAAAAGAAGAAAAAGAAATAGAAAAAGGCAATAAAGAGAAGAAAATGTATAGAAAAAGCCAAAGAAAGAAAGTTATAGAAAAAGAAAATAAGTTGCAACAAAAGAATAAAATTTGAAATAAGGCATTCCATGGTGGTCTGAAGAGCAAGGATTTCTATTTCAAATAGTTTAAAATTTGCACTTTGGTGTTCTTCTATGATTGTGCTTTGGCTCACTTTGAGTTGATACTTTACTACTCATTCATTTCACTTGTTAGTTCATTTCATTCATTTGGCCTTACTTTCCAATATTAGAACCCTTCAAGTCCCCTTGATCACAAGTCTAAGGTATGCTAGTGGTGGAGACATTATAATCTCTATAAGCTTATGGTAGGTGCTAATCTAGGTGGATTGAGTGAAATTTTTCCCATTTGAGAGATGAGTGAAACACTTGTACCATATATGAGTTCTATTATGTTTCTTTTCCTTTACCCTGCTATGTTTCTTGTGTTAATTTCTTTGCACTAAAGTATTCTATAATTGTTGATTGATTAGGAATAAAAGTTACTTGAGTTAATTGCGCATTCATGCTTAGTCGATCTTATTTTTGCTTGCATTGAGTCTCTCTATTATATTCCTCTTTACTGATGTTTTGTCCAGGAGTGCAAAAAGCTAAATATGGGGGAGTTGACAAACTCAATTATTTTTATATATTTTTATATCTTTTTAGTGGGTTTTGTTAACTTAATTAGTCCTTTTAGCATTATTTGATTGTTAATTGATTTAATATGTTTTATTTTGAATTATCACTTTAGAGGGGTAAAATTGTCATATTTTGATTTAATTGTGATTGATTGATTTTTAAGGACAATTAATACTACCTTATTCTTGAATTGTGATTGTAGGTTTTTGGAAGATTTAAAAATTAAAAAAAAAGAAAAAAAGAAAAGAAAAAATAAATTAAAAAAATAAATAATAATAAAAGGGGCGTTTTGCTCCTATCCCTAAGTCCACTATTCATCATCTTCATATTCGGTGGAGAGCAGCGTGAACAAAGGGGCAAGAGACGAGTGACGGCACACACATGTAGATGAGCAACACGAACAGAATGGAGCAAGTATGGCCGACGATGCTAGAGGAGTGAGTGACAGCGGAGGGGGAACCTCCCTTCATCACCATCGTCTTCATCTTCTTCCTCTTCTTAGCGCGACAACGGAACTAGAGGGCGACCAGTGAACAGAAAAAAATGAGCAGAATATTGATATGCTCTATAACTGTTTGCATCACTTCTCTGATTCTTCCAGCATTATTTTTCAGTGTTCGTCCATGGTATCTTATAGCAGAATATTGATCATAGCATTTTTTATGGCAAACCGTTGCTAGGACTCTGTAATTTTCTAATTCAATAACAATGGCAGGAGCTAGGATCATCAAAGGGGAGTTTTAGTTACTTTAAGTTCCTGTCCAATAGTTGTTTAACAATTCCTAGGTCTTAGGATAGTTATTTTGATTATTGGAAAATTTGTGTTGTTTAATCTGATTATATTTAGAGATTATTAAGGTTGGATTACTGTGTAGCTGATATGAGAGGAATGAACAGACCGGCTAGAATCAAGTAACAGACGGACGGTTGATCTAGGTAGGACCTTAAGAGAACCTGTCTCTTACAACCCTAGTCATAAAGACACCACAAGGTTGATTAATCCCTTGATACTGTCGAGTATTCTCACGAGAATACAAGGATGTAAGCAAAGCTCACACGGAGAGAAATAAACTCAATTATCATTCATCTAAGTCTTAATTCAATTACAAAAAACATAGCCTATATAAGCAACAATAGAACACTCTAGAATCAGCATCCTAAGACATAAATGCTAAGAATGATGCCTCAATAATGATTATTTGACTATGGGAGGCACCATTTATTACATAGAAATAAAAGGAAATAACTTAAACTTTAAGAACAAGTCTGCTCTTTGAAAATAAGAAATTGTAAAATAGGAAACTAATTAAAACAAACAAAATCCTAATTAATGTCAATAATATCACACTTGATGCTTCTTGAATCTTCTTGGACCTTCCAAATGGACCTTCATTGCTATTCACGTCCAAAGGCATAAATAGGCCTTTTAGACATCTATTTGGGCTTGAATATAGTTGACTCACGTTCTGGAATTTTCATGGTCTATAGCAAAATGCATTTGGGTCCTAATTTAAAAGATTATAGCTTCAATAGACTCCTCTATGCATGTATAATTGTGTTGGGCCTTCAACAACATGGAAATTGGCTTCAAATGCTCCTTTTGGTCTCTTAGAATATGCTCTTATCTTTCTTAAAGTCCAAATGTTCATACTCTGATGACTTATATACCATGGTGGTTTTCGGGGCGGCCTTCCATATGTCACGTTAAGCTCTGTATGTATCCATGTCATCATCCAAGGAATGATCCATGTCCTCCTCCACGTAAGTATTCTCGAGCTATAAATCCCTTGAACACTCTAGAGGGCTTGTTGGGCTTCTAACTGAAGGAGTGTTATTTGGGCTTTATGACCTCCATATTTAATGCCTCTTGGTATGCTATCATTAGCATTTAACATTGGGCTATTTATAGCTTTAATTTCAATTATAATGTTGTGGTTATGACATTTGTATTGATTTTGGAGTTAATATATTGTGATTTTCTTAGGTGGCTTGGAATCTTGGATCATATTGTCTCTTGCTAGCTCTAATTTTGTTGTTTTGGATTTAAGAGTTCTAATTAAGCATTGGTTTTTAGCATCCTTAATCCCATTTTACTATTCTGGTTGCAGTTAGTAAGTTGGGATTTTAGAAAAATATTTTGTGGCCATTCGAAGTGGCTTGGTTGTTAGATTAAAAGCTTATTATAATTCTTAATTCATTGTTTTCACTCCCGTATCTTTTGGAGTAAGGATTGCCTGTGTTATTGAATTGGAGGATTAATTATTATCATTGTTATTTGTGTGTTTCATTTTCATTTATTTAATCTTCATTCATTTTAATTATTCTTATATTAAAAAATATTTTAATTTTCAATTTAATTTATGGTGTTTAATTAGCAATTATCAAATCAAAAATCATTTTTATAGTTTAGGTTACTTACATTTATTTACTAAGATTTAATTTTGTTTTCAACTCCTCAAAGTGAATACGACCCAGATTGTGTACTATATTGCATTAATTCGGTTAATTTTTAGAGTAATCTCAAAGTGACACTTGCTGTTTAGCTTAATAGCAAGCGCACAAGTCGCAAGTACATAAAAATATCGCAATTGTGTTCATGATTAGGTTAAGTAAAATTAATGTGTAAATGAAATTGTTTAAGTAAGGTACTTTGAAAACAAAGGTAAAAATCAAAGTTAAAAACTTGACTTTGAGACAAATAAGGATCTAAGATTATTTCTCACTATTATACTTCATAAAAATTAATTAAAAACTTCTCATTTAGTGTTTTAATGATAAAATATGTTATTCTCGGATTCATAGCTATTGATTTAGCTTTCTTAAGTCAAAACCAAGTTTTGTAATCTTAATAAAACCTTATAATCTCTTACTTTTGTTGAAAAGACACTACTACAAAAAGTAGCTTTCATGATGCTAATTTTGCGGCGGTTATTAGGGAAAACTCTATAAAAACAATGACGGTGATATTTTTATAATTATATCGAAGTAAATTTCACTTTTCACGGTGGTTTTCTAGAAAAACACCATGGAAATTTTTTTTAATGGCAGTTTTTAAAATCCACCTTAAAAAGTTTATCAAAATTTTAAAACCCTATCCATCGCATGATAATATTTCACTTTTCATAGTCAGAGCTCATAATCTCTCACTAACATCCCTAGTCAATTTTCTCCCTCTTCCTACCTTTCTCGGTGTTTATTCCTTACTTTTATTGTCTCTGCCATGTTCTTCCATTGAAATCACCGTCGTCATAGCTGTCACTATTGCGTCAACCACTTCATCCTTATTTATGAGTATTTCACATTTTCTCCTCTATTCTTTTCATAGGTTTCATAGTTTTTGTAGTTTGGTTTTTTTTTCTTTGATTAAAAATATGAAGTTTGTTCTAAGTTTAAATAAATCTAACTTTTGTTCCTCTCCTTGTTTAAACATACTTAAAAGCTTGAATAAATCTGATTTTTGTCTCCCTTAGTTTGCAGATTATTAGAGTTTGACATCCTTAAATTCATGAATTTTATCATATTTGAGTCTTTGATTTTACCTTCATTAAATCTTAGTGGTTTCGACCTGGTAGTTGAAGGCAAAGCTAAGTGGTATTATTATGACAAGAAAAAGATCTACTTTTCCTCCATGCTGGTAATTGATTGGTTGATTCTCATATCCCTTCTAAAATATCCTTCTTTTAACCCCTCAGAATACGTGTTTGGAAGCGTTATGGTTCAAGCGATTTTTGAAACAAGTCTGTAGATTAGAAATTTGCAATTGGTTCTCAGGTTACTATACACTGGTTAAATTCCAGATTTTTGGTCCAACTTTGAAAAATCATAACTAATCCTATAAAAATCGTATTGAGGTACTCTAAAATTCTACTTGAATCTTTTTCAATTCTATATAGGAAAAAAATATCAAACTAGACTTATCTCAGGCTAATTCGTACAGTTTAATTCATGAAAATCACTATTTATTTGATAAATTTCGGAATTTCCAGTTTTCTTGGCTCAACTTTGAAAATCCGTATCTCTTAGTATACACATCCAAGTTTCATGGCTTAATTCATACATTTGGTAGGTCAAACTAGAGCTGGAAGCTGATTGCTCCAAGATCTACGTTTTATCCATTAGACAATTCTTGCTTTAATTCTTTTTATTGTTTTGGCATGCATAGCTTGGCCCTATCCTTTACCATTCATTCTTATACATTTCCATTTATGCCATAAACATTCTAAACAAATACATTGCATCATTGGCATTCATATACATAATTTACACAATAGGAGAATCATACATTAACCAATAACTTCATTCATTAACATGAATAATTCTCTACTTTCTTCTCCTTCCTTCTCATGCTCTCCTTCATGCAATCATTATCCATTATACTTGATCTAAATGGTTGGTTAGAGAGGGGGTGAGATTTGGGAGAATCTCAATAGCAAACAATAACCACCCACAGCTTGGCATTTATAACATTCTTGCAACTTAACATCTTTATAACATAATGACATGTTTGGAAATCATCATGCATTTATCATAAAACACATAGGCCTATGGCATATTTCAAACACATTTACAATCACAACACATGAGTTCATAAAATCATATAACATAGAAACATGTCATACATGCAAGCAAATACCAAGCACATAAGAGTAAGGTCAAGTTTGCTACCTTGTGTCTTTAAACTTTCTCTTTACTTTCTCTTCCTCCCTTTTGCTACCAATCATTAAGGTTGCTTGCTCAACCTTTGCCATTCATCTTCCTCAATGTACCATAACCCTAAATGCATCAACACATCATTTCTATTCATTCATTAGAGCCCTGGTAATCAACAACATCAACAGTTTGTTTTCTTTGACCTATATTGACTTGTAACTTTTGAGCTTGATTTCCAACCTTTCTAAAATTAATTCCACATACTATTCCCACACAATTTTGCATGTAGAATCCATTTCCAATCTCAAATAATCAAAATAAAACTCCTTCCCCATGAACTAGCCTTGACTGAAATATAACTCAAGTTACATAGTCATGAAATTTAACCAATTTCAATATAAAGCCACTTGATTCTTTTTCCTTTTAAGCCTTTAAATGTCATTCTAACATCAATTTCATCTTCCCATATTATTAAGAATTTCATGCATCATGTCCCCCTAGAGTTTCAAGCTCCCAAAAATCATTAAAATCCATAACCAAGCTCAAAAACAAGGGTAGTGAAAACTAAATTAAAAACCATGAACATACCTTGTTTTGGAGTTTGGTCTTGCATATGACCTCTTGGCCTTTCTCTCACCCTATTCTTTCTCTCTCTAGAATCTATTTTGCAAGAGTTTCCCTATAGGTCCATGGCCTGCATGAAAATGAGGGGTGGGGAGGGGGTATTTATAAAAAACAAGACTGAATCTAGATCGTCGGTCTTAAAAATATGTGGCTTGATATTAATCGTCCATTTTCTCTTTTTATCTTGTGATGACTTATGTCTTATAACATCATGCTTACATCAACTTGATGATATCATGCTTGCATCATCAAGCCACATGTCTTTAATCCAACCGTACACGTGTCTTGCATCCGACAGTACACGTGTCTTGCATCCAATCGTACACGTAATACCTTCTTTTCTCATCTAACTGCACACTTGTCTCTTCCACATTCCTTCATCATTTTGGCATTAAAATAGGGAGAAAATTAATATAAAATTCGTGTAAAATACAATCCTTAGGCATTCCTCCACCTATCTTGCTATTTTGCACCGTATAGGGTACTTTTTAGAGTCCTGACTTTCCCGCGACTATTAGGACATGTTATGGCACTATTTTCTCACCTCAAATAAATCCACATGGCATTATATAACATGTCCAACGAGAGAGTGATGCTCTTCCCTTGTTCTTCCATTAAAATAATTAAAATAATTAATAATATTTATTTCGGAGTGATCTTGACCGAATTCTTTCTATCGGTCTACAACTCCGAGAATCTATCTCCGAGTACCAATACTATTTATTCATCATGGGAAATTCTTCTAAATTTTCTTAAGTCAAAAGTCAACCTCTAGAGAGTTGACTTTGACTTTCTCTAGATAGTGTATAAATAGGTTTTAAATTTTATTAAAGCCAACGTCTTTGCTTTTTAGGGACGGAATTATTTTTAAAACCTATGATAATTCCTCAAGTATTTTTTTTTCCTATTTTCTTCCAATTATTTGAGGCCTCTCTATACCTTAAATAATTCATTTTTGAAAATATTCCAAATCAGTTAAAACCCTGGGAATTCCACAATTTCCTTCTAGGGGTATTTTCATCATTTTTAGCCTCATACAAGCCTCTGAACCTTATTCCCATTTTTCTAGAAATTTTTTGAAGTGTTCAGGCCTTAACCTACCATTTCCCATTTTCTGGGATTTTTCTGGGATTTTGGGGCATAATTTCCATTTTTGCACTTACTAGCCCAAGACTTTGAAAAATTACGATTTTATCCCTGGTTTGGCTTAACCTCAAAATTCACCTCATTGAGGCCTCCAAAATAACCTTTCGCCTACATTTATCTTTATTTTTTATTCCTGGGCCCCGAGACTTCTTTTGAGTCTCTAACTTCCTCTTTCCTTAGTCCCAAAAAATTTCCCTTTGCGATTTAGTCCCTGGAAATCTTGCTGTCCTTTCAGGGAATCTCTGGGACATCTGCCAAAAAGGGTCTAGTAGCCTGCCTATTTTCTGACTAATTTTGGTACTTATAGGTCTAAAATTCAGGATGTGACACCTTCCCTCAGGGCTTTATTCCCCCATTCCATCCTTATCAATAGGATGAGAGGGAAACCAAAAAAAAGAAAAATAGATTTCATGATGGTTATTTATATAACTGCATGAAATGTCACATACTATGGCGATTCTTAAATTGCTATGAAATCTTGTACTTTTATGTCAATGGCATAGACGTCGCTATCAAAACCATTGTGAAAAGCTTATTTTAACCATCTTAAAATGTCTTTTTTACAGTAGTGAGATTATATTTTGAAAACCAAAACCCTTTTTAGGCAATACTAGGTCAATAGATATATCTCTATTATATCAAAAAACCATTGATTTAATACATTAAACTTTTGGTCTAGCATGTTTTTACCCAAGTTCAAAGATCAATTTAACTTTCTCAAGCTTCAACTAATCGAACAAGTCACTCTAAGTGCTGACCAATCACAAGGAAGCACTAAGCTCAAGGTAAAAACAATATAACATTATCATTAATACTAAAGAGAGAGTTAAAACAAGTCTTTATCCGTACAATAGATCAAAATAATCCTAAAATGACTACTCTAACTACCCATGTTCAACAAAGAGCCACAAATAGAAGGGTATTTTGCAGCTATTATAGAAATAAAGGAGAAGAGAAGAAGAAAACTAAGGAAAATAAGGAAAGAAGCTCTAAATCTCTTTTAAACTTAAAGCCTAAAGCTTCAAGGCTCCAAAACCTCTAAACCCTAGAGAGAACTCCTCTAAACAAGTCCCTAAGTCAAAATCTGGCCAACAATCCCGAGTTTCACCTTTTATATGTCCTAAATTTTAAGTTACATTACAAAATACATAGTTGCGCAGGAATAGGTGCCATGACAAATTGGCTCATACACCGCAACGAATTACATAGAGTGGAAAACTGTTTGAAAGGGATTAGGCACCACAGTGGATTTAGCAAGATGCTGCGGCAGCTAGTACAGAATACCTCTCCTTCCTTTCTGCTTCAGAGGCCGTGACAAAGTATCCATTCTTGGCTTTCTTCACTTGGTTCTTCTACTCTTGCTTGCTCTATGTCCATGATCTTCTTCTGATCAACCAAAATAGATTAAATATTTCTCCTTGTCATTCATCTTCCAACTCTTGCGACTTCTTATACCAAGAATTCTAGAAGCTTTACACAAATAATCCCTAAATGTTAGCACAAATCAAACTTCACATTTTGAAGTCATATTTTCTATTTCTAAGGGAATAAAGCCACACAATTAGCTTTTAAAACAAACAAAAGAGTATTAAAATAAGCTAAATTAGTAGAAATTTCAAGAGGTTATTAAAAGCTTCTAACAAAAAGTTATCAATCCGTTGTGGCTTAATCCCTATTTAATCACTTGCTAAATATGTTGTTGGATTATCTAAGATATTTCTACAAGTATCAAACATATTTAGATGGAGTAATAAAATATTTAGACTTGATTTTGAATCCATCAGCAAAAATAGAGTATAAAAAAGTTATTTTTGAACTGAATATTTTATTCAAGTAAGCATATGAGTTTAGAAATATATCACATGTTTTCTTACTTTTACTCAACAACTAACTCAAATATGTTTTAACTCGGTAACTTGTTCCAGTATGAAGTAGAAAATAAAACTTTTGGTCTTTGATATTTGAACTCTAATGCAAACAAAACAAAAGTCAATTTTTGAGTGATCATAAATCTTTCAATTCAACTCCAAATTTAGCAAATAACCTATCAACAGAAATTTCTTTAAGTCTACTTTCAAAGCCAGCAAATCCTACTCTAAAAATCATTGTAGTTTCAAAGTTATCTACATCATAGTGACTAAAAGTCAGGACAAGGCATGAAACCTCAGTATCATATTTTGAGCAGCATATCTCCTTCATATGACACTTATTAGAGTTGATATTGGGATCCATGAACTATGTTCTAAGTATAGTCTCATATGAATCAAATTTTACCTTAAACAGTTTTGTCATGTAGGAAATATTTGAGAAACACCAAACATGTGTTAAAGCTAAATGAAGAGTAGAGCATAAAATATCATGTGATTTCTTGATAAATAAGTGTTGGAGAAACATAGAACTCAAAAATAAACTCAAGAAATAAATGTAAAAATTATCTCGAAAGGTTATAGTTGAGTTTTGGTGAAAGGTGATTCAAGATGTGATGATATAACTTCCAATTGGGCAACTTTTAACTTCTAATTAAGCCACTTCAATTTCTTATTCCCTACTACAAAAAAGAGATATAATGTTGCTATTTAGCAATGGTTAAAAAGAAAAATGCCATGAAAAAAAAGGTGGTATTTTTCTAAATAAAAGACATGACATTTAACTTTCTACAGTGGTTATCTAACAGCGGTTAAATTAAATAACTGCTGTTAAAAGTACTTTCCACAGTAGTGTTTTAAACATAACTTTATTGCATATTTTCGTTTTCATAGTCCAAAGCATCATGATCCCCCTCTGTCCTACCACCCAAACTGTAAATACCAGCAAATTCCCACTGTTTTCTACTGTGTTTAGTCCTCTATTGGCATTGTGGTTGATTCCGCTGTCTTTTGTTATGGATTGTCACCTCTTCTTGCATTTTAATCGTCTCCCATTAAGTGAGTTTCTTTTTTATTCATTTTTTTCTTGGTGTCTTGGATGTTTTGATAACGAAAATCCATTGTATTTCAAATGGGTTGATTGGTTTTACATTTTAGATGTCTTGTATTATTTATTTTGCATATCTTATGTGCTTGGGGGGTTGGCTGGTAACATTTAGAGTTAAAAAACCTCAATTACTTCCTATACATAGTATTAGAAACATATTTAAATATTCAAAGTTGGTTAGTTCTTAAGTTTTTAATTTATTTAATAATATTTTGATATTTATTTCAAATTTTTGTAATAAATTTGAGAATTTACCAATAAATAATCTATTAAGTGCTTTGGCCAACCTTTTTTTTTTTTGTTATGAACTTTGATTGATGATAAAGTATTATTTAAAATTTCATAGCAAATGGATATCATTTTTGTTCCCATTTTGGATTCAAAAGTTTTAGCTTTAAGAATCTTTATTCATTGAATTGGTTTGAGAGTGAATTGTTATTTTTGTTTTGTTAATTATAGTTCTTCAAATTTATCTTGTATTTGTTTATTATATTATTGGTTTGTTGATTGATTGATTTTGTCCATTGTTTAAATAATTTAGGATTCGTTATATTTAAAGAAAAATTCTGTCAAAATTTTTACAAAATAAAAAAGACATTTCTTTTAATTTGTAATTAAGTATTAGTCAATTTTAATTTATTGACTAACACTTAATTATTTTATTTATTTGAATATTTAAATTAAACAGTTAGAATTGAGCTTGATAGTACAACTATGCTCATTGATTCTATAGAACAATAGACTATGGTTGGATGAAAGCTAAGAGAATTATCAAAGAATATGATAATGGGGTTAAAAGGTTTCTTGAGTTTGCTAAGAGAAATGCCCCTAGTAAAAGAGATGGTTATATTGTTGTCCTTGTGTTAAATGTTTAAATAATAGTTGGCAGAGTATTCCTAAGATAAGAGAGCATCTCACCTGTGACAGAATAAATTTGAGATATACAAATTGTATATAACATGGCAAAATTAGAAATATTGTACTGTTTGAAAAAGAGAAGGTTGTAAATGATGATTTTGGTGATAGAATTTCATATATGTTTTGGGACATAAGGTCTGAGTTCTTTGCATAGTTCTCTCCCTGATGTGAAGCTCGTGTAGTGATGCAAAGACACCTTTGTACCTAGGATGTAAAGATGATTACACAAGATTAACAGCCGTGTTGAAGTTGATGAACTTGAAGGTAAGAAATAGTTGGACTGATGCTAGTTTCATGGAATTGCTCGAACTGTTGAGTGATATTCTTTCAAAAGGAAATTCACTTCTAAAAGGAATGTATGAGGCAGAGAAAATTTTGTGTCTAATAGGTTTAGAATATGAGAAGATACATATGTGCCCTAGTGACTGCGTATTGTTCAAAAATGAGTATGAAGGGTTAAATAAGTACCCTAAATATGGCACTTCAAGATACAAAGTGAAGAAAGACGGTGGTGATTATGATGAGATGACTAAAGGTTCTTCTTTGAAAGTATTGTGATATCTTCCAATAATATCACGGTTTAAGCATTTATTTGTTAATGCCACAGAAGCAAAGAACTTGAGATGGCATTCTAATGACAAAATATATGGTGGAAAATTTTATCACACCCCAGATTCTCCTCAATAGAAAGCAATAGATCAAAAATTTACTTAATTCGGTAGTGAGCTAAGAAACCTTTCGCTAGGGCTCTGTATGGACAAAATTAATCCATATGGTAATCTTAGTAACACAGTGCTTAGCCAGTTCTCCTGGTAATTTACAACTTGCCTCCTTGGTTACGTGTGAAAAGAAAGTATATCATGTTATCTTTGAGTATCTCAAGGCCAAAACAGCCAAGAAATGATATCGATATGTATTTGGTACCTTTGATTGAGAATTTGAAGAAATTATAGGAGAAAGGTGCTGATGTGTTTGATGCATATAAACAAGAGACCTTCAATTTACGTACCATGATCTTTACCATGATAAATGACTTTTCGGCATATGAGAATTTATTAGGATACAGTGTTAAGAGGCATTAAGCATGTCTAATATGTGAAGAAGGCACTCACTACATGCAACTCAAACATGGAAGAAAGATGGTCTACCTTGGTTACAGAAAGTTTCTTAGTCAGCATCACCCTTACCGTAGGTAGAAAAAGGCATTTAATGGCTCATAAGAATATCAATAGGCTCCAATACCATTAACTGAAGAAGAAGTTTATCAATGGATGGAAGCAGTTAATGTGATATTTGGTAAAAAGAAGAAGATTGACGATGAGAGGAATATATGAAAAAAAAGATCTATCTTTTCTGATCTTCTATATTCACAGAGTCTTGATGTAGGCATATTCTAAATATGATCCATGTGAAGAAAAACGTGTATGAGAGCCTTATTAGTATACTTTTACAAATAAGTGGAAAGACTAAAAATGGAATCAATGTAAGACAGGCAAAATTGGAATAAGAAAACTCCTCCACCCATATGAAAGAGAGGGTAAGAGGGCTTATTTCTATCTAGCTGCGCAAACATTATCAAAGGAAGAGAAAGTGTGTTTCTGTGGTTTTTTTGATAGTATTAAGGTGTCACAACGTTATTCTTCTAATTTGAGGAAGCTTGTTTCAAGGCAAAGATTTGAAGATAATAGGGATGAAGTCTCACGATTATCATGTGTTGATGCAACAATTACTTCCAGTTGCTATTTGAGACATTATAAAAAATGATGTCAGAAGCACTATTACGAAACTTTGTATGTTTTTCAATGCTATTTGCAGCAAAGTCATTGATCTTGTTGAGTTAGATGAATTAGAAAATAAAGGTTATATGATCCTCTCCTAATTGGAAATGCGCTTTCCTCCATCATTTTGTGACATTATGGTCTATCTAATAGCTCACATTGTGTAAGAGATAAGACTTTATGGCCCTGTATGTCTAAGGTGGATGTATCTATTTGACAAATACATGAAAATCCTAAAAAGGTACTGTAAGAATCCTTATTAGCCTGAAGCATCAATTGTTAAGAAATATCTAGCTGAGGAGATAGTTGGATTTTATAACGCATATCTTGATAGGGTAAGTGTAGTTAGACTTCCTCATTCTCGACATGATCAGGGGAGAAGTAAGGGAACACAAGGTGTCATAGTGAGGTCCATGTCTCATGAAGTTGTAATACAGGCACATCTATATATTTTAAACAACATGGATAAAGTTTTGCCTTACTTGGATGCTCACAAGAATATGCTGAAGAACTTGAATCCAAGAAAGAACGATATGCAACTAGCTAATAAGTATAACAAGTCATTTGCAAAGTGGTTCAAGTAAGAAGTGTTAAAGGATAGCAATCCTTCTAAGATAATACAAAGACTAGCTACAGGACCTCATTTTGAGGTTGTGTATTGGGACGGATATGACATAAATAGTTATTTATTTACATAGAACCCAAGATGATAAGAGTACTATCCAAAATAGTGGGGTGATGGTAGTAGCCGAAGCTATGCACTTTGCTAGTTCAAAAGATAAAAACCTAACATTGGTGTCAATATCCTATTATGAAGTGATAGAAGAGATATAGGAGGTTAGATATACCAAGTTTAAAGTTTCCATCTTTAAATGTAAATGGGTTAATAGTAATGCTCTGTAAATTTCGGTTGATCTTGAGAGGGTTGGATATAAAAATTAGCAATTTATTTTAGCAAGCCAAGTGAAACGAGTCTTTTATGTCACTAGTTTAGCAAAGAAAAAATTGTCTATCATGCTTTAAGGTAAGAGGCAAGCAGTTGGTGGAGATGATAGTGACTCAAGTTCAATTTCGACAAAACCCTACCTTTCACAACTACTCGACCTAAAACAACTGAATTAGATTTGGTAGATAATGACTATATTGTTAAGGATGATCATTATGAAGGAATTTGGGAGGATAATCATTGTAAGGCTTAAATAAATTATTTAATATTTCTCATTAAATTTATTTGATATTTATCATTTGTTATCTTTCCAATATTTATTCACAATGTGATTTTTTTTGTTAAATTTACTTGATATTTCTTATTCTTACATTTGTCGGTTGTTCTTTGAACAGGAAATAGACAGATCCAGTTAACAAGGTTCTGGCAATGACAGCTCCTTTACTAGCAAGAAAAGGGGCAGAGGGCCAACTCGTATAAAGAAATTGGCTTTGCATGATGAGACCACACAGCCCACAAGGATAACAGTAGAGTGATGATTTGAAGGGAATAGGTCCTAAAGGACTCATTTTAATAGTTATATGGGTTATCTAATACTACTCCATCCCTTATTATAAGATCTTTTTAAATAAATTATGTGGTTTAAGAAAATAGTTAAAATTAGTTAAAAACAATTAATATGTAACAAATGTAATTTTTTTCCAAATATACCTCTATATATAAATAGATAAATGTGAGAGTAATAGTGAGATAAATGAAGAAAGAGAATGTATTAAATATATTAAATTAAGGGTAAAATAGGTAATACTGCATTAAATGCTCAGACAAACTCAAAAAGGATCTTATAAAAGGAACAAACTCATTCAAAAAATTGGATCTTATAATAAAAGACAGAGGAGTACGCAGTAAGAGTGGGATTGACATTCCTAGTTGGAGGATGATAGAGGAAAATGTGAAGAACAAGCATTGGAAAGATATTTTGGTACATTACAAATTTTTTTCTATAATTTTTTCAATTATAATTAATTATTTACTTGAAACATCCTTCCTTTAATCCCTCAGAGTATGCATTCGGAAGCGTTATGGTTCAAGTGAATCATGAAAGAAGCTTGTAGCTTGGAAATTTGCAATTAGTCCTTAGGTTACTATTCACCAGTTAACTTTCAGATTTTTCATCCAAATTTGAAAAATCATAACTAATTCTATAAAAATCACATTAAGGTACTCTAAAATCTACTCTAAGCTGTTTCAGTTCTCTACAAGAGAAAAATATCAAACTAGACTTATCTCAAGCCAATTCATACAGTTTAATCTATGAAGATCACTGTTCATTTGGTAAATTCTGGAACTTTCAGTTTTCTTGGCTCAATTTTGGAAATTCGTATCTTCTTGTGTACACATCCAATTGAGGTGATCTACCTATCATTTTAAAGCTTGGGATGTGTACAACATATCTACTGAATTTCATAGCTTAGCTCATCATTTAATAGATCAACTTGGAGCTGGAAGTTGAATGCTCTAGGACCTACGTTTTATTCATTAGACAATTCTTGCTTTAATTCTTTTTATTGTTTTGGCAGGCATAACTTGGTCCTATCCTTTCCCATTCATTCTTATACCTTTCCATTCATACCATAAATATTTTAAACAAATACATTGCATCATTGGCATTCATATACATAATTTACACAATAGGAGAATTATACATTAACAAATAGCTTCAATTATTAACATGAATAATTCTCCACTTTCTTCTCCTTCCTTCTCTTGCTCTCCTTCATGCAATCATTATGCATTATTGATTGACCTAAATAGTTGGCTAGGGAGGGGCCAGATTAAGGAGAATCTCAATAGCAAACAATAACCACCTAAACATACATGGCAAACTTGGCATTTATAACATGCTTGCAACTTAACATCTCTATAACATAATGACATGTTTGGAAATCATCATGTATTTATCATAAAATACATAGGCCTACGACATATCTCAAACACATTCACAATCACAACACATGAGTTCATATAATCATATAACATAGAAACATGTCATACATGCATGCAAATACCAAGCATATAAGAGTAAGGTCACGTTTGCTGCCTTGTGTCTTTAAACTTTCTCTTTACTTCCTCTTACCCCCTTTTGCTACTAACCATCAAGGTTGCTTGCTCAACCTTTTCCATTTATCTTCCTCAATGTCTCATGACCCTAAATGCATCAACACATCATTTCCATTCATTCATTATAGCCATGGTAATCATCAACACTTTGTTTTCTTTGAGCTATATTGACTTCTAATTTTTTAGATTAATTTCCAACCTTTCTAAAATTAATTCCACATACTATTCACACACAATTTTGCATGTAGAATCCTTTTCTAAGCTTAAAATAATCAAAATCAAACTCCTTCCCCATGAACTAGCCTTGACCGAAATATAACTCAAGTTACATAGTCATGAAATTCAACCAATTTCAACATAAAGCCACTTGATTCTTGTTCCTTTCAAGCCTTTAAATATCATTCTAACATCAATTTCATCTTCTCCTATTCTTAAGAATTTTGTGCAGCATGTCCCCCTAGAGTTTCAAGCTCCTAAAAATCATTAAAATCCATAATCAAGCTCAACAACAAGGGTAGTGAAAACTACATTAAAAACCATAAACATACCTTGTTTTGGAGCTTGCTCTTGCATATAACCACTTGGCCTTTCTTTCTCCCTCTTCTTTCTCTCTCTAGAAACTATTTTACCAGAGCTTCCTCAAGGTCTCCTCTAGGTTGGATGAAAATGAGGAGTAGGGAGGGGTATTTATAGAAAACAAGATTGAATCTGGACCGTTGATCTTAAAAATGTGTGGCTTGATTTGGACCGTCCATTTTCTCTTTTAATCTTATGGTGGCAAGTGTCCTATGACATCATGCTTACCTCATCAAGGCACATGTCTCCAATCCAGCTGTACACGTTTCTTGCATCTAACCGGACACGTGTCATCCATCTTTTCCCCATCTGACTATACACTTGTCTATCCCATGTCCCTTCATCATTGTGGCATAAAAATAGGGAGGAAATTAATATAAAATTCGTGCAAAATATAGCCATTAGGTATTTATCCACCTATCTAGCCATTCTGCACTGTATATAATACATTTTCTGGTCTTGACTTACCCGGGACCACTGGGACATGTTCTGGAACCATTTTCTCACTTCAAATAAATCCACATAGCATTATATAACATGCCTAAAAAGAAAGTGATGCTCTTCCCTTGTTCTTTTATTAAAATAATTAATAATATTTATTTCAGAGTGATCTTCACCGAATTCTTTCTACCGGTCCATAACTCTGAGAATCTGTCTCCAAGCACCAATACTATTTATTCACCGAATTCTTTCTATCGGTCCATAACTCTGAGAATCTGTCTCCAGGCACCAATACTATTTATTCATCACAGGGAATTCCTCTAATTTTTCTTAAATCCAAAGTCAACCTCTAAATAGTTGACATTGACTTTTCCCAGATAGTATATAAATAGGCTTTAAATTCTATTAAAGCCAACCTCTTCGCTTTTTGGGAACAGAATTATTTTTAAAACCTGTGATAATTCCTCAAAGTATTTTTTTCTATTTTCTTCCAATTATCTAAGGTCTCCCTATACTTTAAATAATTCATTTTTGAAAATATTCCAAATCAGTCGAAACCCTGGGAATTCCACAATTTTCTTTTGGGGACATTTTCATCATTTTTAGCCTCATACAGGCCTCTGAACCTTATCCCCATTTTTCTGGAATTTTTCTGAAGTGTTCAGGCCTTAACCTACCATTTCTCATTTTCTGGGATTTTCGGGCATAATTTCCATTTTTGCCCTTAGCAACCCAAAACTTTGCAAAATTACAATTTTACCACTGGTTTGGCTTAACCTCAAAATTCACCTCATTGAGGCCTCCAACATAACTATTGGCCTACATTTATCTCTATTTCTCATTCCTAGGCCCTGAGACTTCTGAGTTTCTAACTTCTTCTTTTCTCAATCCTAGAAAACTTTCCCTTTATGATTTAGTCCCTGAGAATTCTGCTGTCCTTCCAGGGAATCTCTGGGACCTCTAGCAAAAAGAGTCTAGTAGCCTGTCCATTTCAAGCTAATTTCGGTACTTCTAGGTCCAAAATTCGGGATGTGACATTACTTCTAACTCTATTGTATTCTATTGTAGCTTACATTTGATATTCTTGCAATAGAGGAGATGAAAGACTGTGTGTTATAGTAATTTGATGAACGGTGGAGAGATTTTAAATCCATACTTACAAGGGAGTAACTTTATGAGGGGGGAAAAGGCAAACATCCTAAGGATCGATACTCTTTTATTAGTGACGAGACATAGGAGAGGTTTTTCCAGCAACGGGAAGGCCCTGCATTTCAGGGTTGGTTTATACAAACTTAGTTGTTAATGAATTTATATTTTATTTAACTAAACTAACTTTGTTGAATTTGTTTCATTATCATAGGCACTAAGTAGGAAGAATAAGCAAATATTTAAGCTGAATGTGTATCCACATACCATGTCTCATGGAGGGTACATCGAGTTAGAAAAAAGTACGATAGAGGAGCAGTTGCAAGCTACACAGATGGCTGCTGCTTCGAATCCTGTCAAAGTTCTACCCATCCAGCATCACTCTCATCAAGAAAAATGGAAGGCAGCGAGAGTTAAAAAGGGGTCAATGTATCACTCTAGAGACTGCTGCTCTTGTAGATAGGATTGTAAGTAATATCAAAATTATGCTTCACTAACTGCTTTTTTCAATTATCTTGAATTGAATTTATTACTTTAATGTTACAGGATACACTTGAGGAGCAAGTATCCCAAGGTATATTCGTTCCTTATGGATGGATGAATATCTTGGCCCCTGTGATTGGAAAGGCTAACCATCCCAGTAGAGTTATAAAGGCCCATAAAAGGATCAGTATTAAACAGGTCTTTGGCCCTGCTTCGTGAAGAAGCACTGGTTTATCCTCCATTGACATGGTATCTAAAGAGGAGCTTGACCAGTGATTAAAAGAAGAAACAAAGAGTGTTCGAGCTCAACTCAGTCAAGAACACAAAGCGAAAATACAAAAGATGTGTGAGGAGTTTGATGCTAAGTTTCAACAAGCTATGATGATGATGGGCACAATCGATTTCCAAATGCCTCGAGTGTCTGAACCGTCACAGGTAATAATCACACATCTTCTCAAATCTTCTCAAGGTTCATTTCATTCGTTTAAAATTATTTAATATGCCTTAAGTAATTTCTTTCAATGTTTTAGGGTTCACTTATTATTAAAAGTGGAAAGGTAGTTATAATCAGATGCAACAGCTGACAGTGTCTAACCCTAACCCTGCCTAAGATAATGGATTGCTGTGTGCTCTCTATGTGTACTTTAAAGGTTCATCTCGTGATGTTGCTAATGGTCGAGTATTCTCGAGCATAATTATCCATGTCAAAAAAGTTCCAAAGGATCAAGCAAGGGTGACAGTGAATAAAATCTGTAATGGTCAAAGTAGTACACAAGTACCCAACGCTACTGATAAGGTTTGACTATTGGCTCAAGCTAAAAGAAATTTCATTTTGTGGCTAAAAAGACTTGTTTGAAAGCTAGTAGTAGCAGCAAAGAAAGCGGTAGTAAAGAACGCAACAAAGACCATAGATCCCATCTTCTAGACTTTTGCTACTCACATTGGGGTTATGTATGGAAGTTTAGGGCTTCTTCATTTCATGGTGAAAAATATGGAAAACCCCCTTGCTTTCAACATGCCACTAGGGGTTGTGGGTTCAAATTTAACATACGACTTCACCATTGACAAGAAGGACCTTGTTCAGTTCCTCAACATTAAGGGCTAGATATAATCTTCATGCAGCTGGCTTTTTTATAAGTTACAACATCATTTTCTTATTTCATGTTATACTTATACATATCCTAATGTTTCTTATTTGAATAACAGGCACTTTATTCACGTCTCCCATGATAGAGGACTTGAGGACACATATGGCTTTATGTGTCTTCAAAAGGTACAGAAAATAATAAATACTGAGGAAGCGAGGTCGATCTACATGATGACCAAAATGACTCATATGAAAAAGAAAATATATTTTGCACCTTACGTGGAAGGGTAAGTATATTATTGTATTTGAGATACGCAAGTTATATACACAAGATTATAATTAACATGGTTCATGTTTTGCAATTATCATTAGACCCTCCTTCTTTTTGCCCCTTCTGATAAAAAGAAGTCTACTGGTTCGATTCCCTCTGTAGAGGTCCACAAGAAGAAACTAGAGATTTCATTAACATGTGAGTTTATGTTTACATATTTATTACATGTAAAGTTTACAAAAACATGCTTTAATATCATTTCCTTCTTATTACTGATAAGGCTTTGCATAGTTTGAATGTTTTGGCCAAGGAGAAAAACAAGCTGCCACCAACATGGATTCTTCCATAAGTATGTTGTTTTGAGCTAAGTATATGCTTATAAATCTTTTCAATAATCAAAGTTAATGTTTATAAATTTTTTTAGATAATCAAAGTTAGATAATCAATTTTATATTTCATTTTGTTAGTATCATTGTCGATTCGGGAGTACTGAATGCGGATATTGTCATTTGCTATATGAATAACATCATTAAGACAAGGGTTATTGAAAAGTTAAAGGTAAATATAAGTTACATTGTAATTCTTCAATTCTTTTGACATTTTTCATCAAGTTGACTAATAACTATGTTATTTTTAATTTACAAGCATTTCAAGATAGTGTGCCATATAAGGCCAAGGAAATCAACATGATGAGGGATACTTTGTCAATAACATTACTTGAGAATTTTGAAAATGTGAAATAGTTAAGTCATTCATCACATTTTAGTTCATTGTTTGATTATTAACTAGTTAAGTGGTTGTTAATTATAATGTGTAGTTGATTGAATAAGAATTGGATGTTAAAGTGAGGATTGAGTTTATATCTTGAAAGGGTTTTGCATATTCTTCTGCTCCATTAGTTGTAGTTGGGTCTGTAAAGTGCAAGGAGGTTGTATAGGAAATTTAATGTAGAATGTAAATTTCCATGGTGTTTTATTTAAGAACAGCCTTGTAAAGTCAACTTTTAATGACGTTTTATTTAGAAAAACTGTGGAAAGTTATTTTCACGATGGTTATAAATGCTGTGGAAGGTTATATTTATGACGATTATAAACCACCATGTAATATTCTCCTTACAACATTGATGAAATTCACTGCACCTCTAAAACTGCCGTAGAAAGCCTATTTTAACTGCAATTAAAGGCTTTTTTTTCTAGTAGTGATTAAGCATAGTAACCTTCAATATCAAATCTAAGAACTTGAATCTTGATATTTTCATTTGATTTTATAAGTTCTTCTTTCTGTTGTCTATGCTTTTATGTAATCAAAAATTTTATTGAGTCAAACATTACTTGATTGATTCCTTTATCAAGTAATGTTGCTTAGATGACTTGATTTTGCTTTTCTATGTCAGCCACCTTTACTCGAGGTCATGCTCCTTAGTCAAGCTCTCTCATTTCTTCTTCTTCTTGATCACAGCTCTACTCTTACTTTGCCAGTGACTCACAGCTCACATGCTCTTCACCTTCTCTCACCCTAACTTTGCCCTTACTCTCGCAATCGTGCCTTTCAATGGGATTAGGGATTAGGGACTTAGTTTTATTCAAGCCAAATACATCCAAGTGTTCTGCCCACATCAACCCCTCTCTTGCCACGTTGAAACTTCGCTTATAGCCAGCGTGTAAGTCCAGACTTCATCATGTCAAGTTAATGGCAAATGTTAGGTTTCTGCTGGCTAAGGTTGACATTGCAATGTTTTGGTTACTTCTGAGGCAACATTGCTCCAAAAAATACTTCCAGGTAGTAACTACTCTTAACTCGATACTTTCCGGGCAAAAATAGACCTTATCCCTTCATGGTATGGGAATTCAAGAAAAGATTTCCAAGCGGCCATTTTATATTTTGTCTTTTAACCAAAAAGAGAATACAAGAATCTAACAAGTCCTAGTCCAAATGCAACCCAACAATTTGTTGGGTTTGACGTTTTGGCCGGAAAAATCTTTGGCAATTAATTTTATTTAGCCTGGAGCAATTAAAACTAATATGGAAAAAACCAATGAGGGGTTGGTTGGTTGAATCTAGCAGAAAGGGTTAATCACTTATCATGTGATGAATTAAGATTCAAATCTTCATTGGAAGAGATACCGACATTTGGTGCCTAACAGTGTTTCAAATATGATTGTTCCTAATAAAAAGATACCCATGTGTGTAACCAATGGCCTGTAATGAAGTTTATGTTATTAAATGACTTTAATTTTTAAAACATCTGTTAAAAACTTGGGGACTTGAGAAATTTGAGTTAAAAATACTTTCATTCACCTGATAAAAGTATCTATTAAAAGCTTATACGTTGGCTTCATGCACGAAAGATTTTCCTTTCACCAGCAAAATAATAAAGAATGGGAGCGATATGAAACCGGTGGAAAATATAAAGTAATATAATTTGAGGAACAACACACATGGATAATAGGTAATCTGTGTGTATGTGTGTGTGTGTGTCGTGTGGTTCCAAGTTTATCGGTGAAGGACTTGCCAAAGCTGATTGAAGTTCCGTGTTAGAATTTTTTGGTGGAGGATGTGTGATTTCCTTTCATTTACTGGCCGTGTTTAATTAAGAAAAATGCATAATTATATAACATGTAGATAATCTTTGTAACCTTTAAAATTTTATAATAAATGTTGTAACACCCCGAATTTTATGATTTAGGATGAGTAGAAAAGAAAAAAAAAAAATTTATTAAAATTATCTATTTATTTGCCAAATAAAGGGGAAATAATTATGTGTGAGGTTAAGATTGGTCCAAGAACTTTATAATATACGTGTTGCCTCCTCCTCAATTCGGCTGAACCGTTTCTCCGTGGCACACTGGTCTTCCACGCGGCTAAAATTAATTCTCCATGTAACAGCTGGTTATCATGCAGCTGACCCACTTCATTCGGGTGGAGAAGAAAAAGAAAGGGAAGGAGAAAAAGGGAGAGAGAGACGAGAGCGAGAGAGGGAGAGCACGGTGAAACAGAGTCGACGGAGCTGGAAAAGTGACAGGAGGTGGTGATCGGAGAAGCTACACTTGCATGCAAATTTGGATTTTGAATCAGGTGAGCTTCAAGTGCCTACTGCTGTTTTTCTATTCTGGTTTTGGCCGAACACGGGTGTAGTTTGCAAGCTTGAGTTTCATTGTTGCATGTCGATGGTTGTCTCTGGGCTATGACTGTACGAAGCTGGAGTGGTGATCTTTGGAACCGGACTCCTTATTCTGATTCTTTATACTGTGAGTTTTTGGAGTTAACAGGAAGTAATAGATATATATATATGCATCGGTTACTTCCTCTGTTCTATAGTTGTCGAAACAGGGGATATAGTCGCTGGATTATAGGTACCGTGATAGGGCTGTTGTATTTGTGAAGTTGTTGTTTTAGTTTGGATAATAGAGGGGAATGAAACACGTTAATGCTAGAGTAATAAGCTTAATATATGTGTGTGTGACTGTCTGTGCGCGGGGGATGCCGTGACTGTTGGAGTGAGATTTTGGAAGGTGTATAAGTGAATACTTATGGATTCACGATTGTTGTATATGCTGTCCGAGGAAGATGCAAAATGTATATATATAAATATATATATTTATATGTGTTATCGGCTTGGGTAGGATGTAACGTGCTGGAGTATAATATATATATATATGTTCCGTGTTGGCCGACTATTCTGTGTATGTGTGTGTGTATATAGTTTCGGTATATATATGTATGTAGATACATACATGTGCTGTTGCTCTGTTTTTGAAGTTACCGAATGGAGATTGTTATGCCTGCAAGTTTTGGTTTCGGGTTTAGTGGAAAAGAAAGGTTGATGACATATAAATATATATATACGGTTATGATTTCGGTTCACCTATATATATATATATATAGTATTATTTGAATATACGTTATATTGCCGTTTGAATCGGGAGTATTCATCGGGTCTTTTGGATTTGAAGGAAAGACGCTCTATATGTGGGTTTGGAAAAGGCTTACTTCTTTATCCTAAGTCAACCCTATTGTTAGAAAATTTTTAGTAGGGATTATGGATTGAGGTTTTGTGTACACACTTTCAATTAGTAAGTTTGTAAGGCAAGGAGATAAGAGTAATTAAAGACTAATAGAGATTGCAAAAGGATTGGGATTTAAAGAGAGATATCTAATTTATGAATTTTAGTTGGATCAAGCATTAACCTGCCCTTACTAAAATAATAGGTTTTGATATCTGCAAAAGTCCACCGAAGAAGCTAAGAGAAAGGAAACAAGTAAGGTTTGATTTTGAAGCAGAAGGTTCAGGTAGTAGTTCTTTCCTCCCTTACACTTGTGTATGATTGTTGCATGTCTGTTTGTGCCATATTGCTATTCAAAAAGCATGAGAACATGTAATCCTTAATTCCTTGCATGGATTATTTAGCCGTGATCACGTGCAGCTGATAGACATGGGGCAGTGATTGCCAGCTAGAGCAAGCAATTCCAAGAGTAAGGAGGTCATAAGCGCTGAAGGTGGGCTTGTATGAAGAGCAGGAATGCCTGCTGCTTTTGTACCTACAGGATAATTATTTTGATATTTAATTATCTGACTTATTAGAAGTTTAAGAGCAAGTAACCTCCACTTACTAGTAATTATACTATTTTGTATCCTCCTTTAAGGAAGTATGTACTCCAGTGCTCAGGTAAGGGTCATTGTCCTGAAGGATCAGGGTAGTACTTATACAATAGTAGTATTGTTTTAAATCTGTGTGCCTGTTACACGTGCTTCAAAAGTAGGGTTCAAGTGTGTGAATCACTTGTTAGTGTGTATATATATATATAAAAAAAAAATTTCCTGTCTTCTCCCAGGATGGAAACCTGGTATTAGTGATTCATAGGCGTTAGAAATGATCCTATTAGTATATATAAAAGTGAGGTGTTGCATTTATGGTATCAGAGCCAGGTTTCGATCCTGGGACCTGTGGGTTATGGGCCCACCACGCTTCCGCTTATATATATTAAATGCGCGGCAGTGATTGCCAATTATATGCGCGGCAGTGATTGCCAATTAAATGCGCGGCAGTGATTGCCAATGATATGCGCGGCAGTGATTGCCAATTATATGCGCGGCAGTGATTGCCAATTAAATGCGCGGCAGTGATTGCCAATGATATGCGCGGTAGTGATTGCCAATTATATGCGCGGCAGTGATTGCCAATTAAATGCGCGGCAGTGATTGCCAATTATATGCGCGGCAGTGATTGCCAATTAAATGCGCGGCAGTGATTGCCAATGATATGCGCGGCAGTGATTGCCAATTATTTGAGCAGTATTATTCTGTGATAGATTTGATTTGCATGACATTCCATAACATGGATGTGGTTGTAGGGTTGAATTGGTTGTCTGCTAACAATGCGTTAATTGATTGTGGAAATAAAAGAATTCTATTCCCTGAACTTAGAAAGAATCCTAGAATAGAGATGGGATTGAATCTTATATCCATGGCTAAAGTGGAAAAGTGTCTTCAGAAGGGTGGTCAGGGTTATATGATTTTCTTCTCAGTACAAGCAGAAGTAGAAATGAGAATAGAAGATATTCCAGTAGTATGTGAATTTCCTAAAGTTTTTCTTGATGATATCAACGGATTGCCACCTAAAAGGGAAGTAGAATTTAATATTGACTTAGTACCTGGAGCTGGACCTATATCTAAAGCCCCGTATCGAATGGCACCAAATGAAATGGCGGAATTAAAGAAGCAGATTGAAGAACTACTAGAAAAAGGGTTCATAAGATCCAGTGTTTCACCATGGGGTGCTCCAGTACTATTTGTCAAGAAGAAAGATGGAAGTTTCCGCTTATGCATTGACTACCGAGAGTTAAACAAAGTAACAGTGAGGAACAAGTACCCGCTCCCTAGAATTGATGATTTACTGGATCAATTAGCTGGATCCTGTATATTCTCAAAGATCGATCTTCGGTCAGGGTATCATCAATTAAGGGTCAAGGCAGAAGATATACCGAAGACTGCCTTTAGAACTCGATACGGTCACTATGAGTTTTTAGTGATGCCGTTTGGTCTAACAAATGCGCCTGCAGTATTCATGGATTATATGAACAGGATCTTTAGACAATATCTGGATCAATTCGTGGTGGTTTTCATAGATGATATTTTGATATACTCCAAAAGTAGAGTAGAGCATGAAATGCATTTGAGAACAATTCTTACTATTCTAGAAGAGAAACAACTGTATGCTAAACTCAGTAAATGTGAGTTTTGGCTCACAGAAGTCAGATTTCTCGGCCATGTGATTTCGGAAGATGGGGTCTCAGTGGATCCCAGCAAAGTTGAAGCGGTATTGCAGTGGAAAAGGCCAGAGACAGTAATTGAAATCAGAAGTTTTCTGGGTTTAGCTGGTTATTACAGAAGATTCATTCAAAACTTTTCTCGAATTGCATTACCATTGACCAAGCTTACTAGAAAGAATCAAGAATTCATGTGGAATGAAAAATGTGAGGCCAGTTTTCAAGAGTTAAAGCTAAGGCTTACGACTGCTCCAGTCTTAATTATTCCCGATCCTCAACAACGATATGTGGTTTATAGTGATGCTAGTAAGCATGGATTGGGTTGTGTCCTGATGCAACAGGGCAGAGTGGTAGCTTATGCCTCCAGGCAGCTTAAACCTCACGAAGAAAACTATCCCACACATGATCTGGAGCTGGCAGCGATAGTTTATGCTCTAAAAATATGGAGACATTATCTCTATGGAACAGAAATCGAATTGTATTGCGATCATAAGAGTCTCAAGTATCTTCAAGATCAAAAAGAGCTGAATATGAGGCAAAGAAGGTGGATGGAACTCTTGAAAGATTATAATTTTGAATTTAAATACCATCCTGGTAAGGCGAATGTAGTTGCAGATGCGTTGAGCAGGAAAACAGTTCAAGTGGCGGCAATGTTGGTACAAGAACATGAGCTGCTAGAAAAGTTCAGAGATCTAACTCTGACCAAAGAAATCATAGTTGGAAGCTATGCAGTATCAAGAATTGAGAATGACTTATGGGAAGAAATAAAACAAGCTCAAGAAGATGATAGTCTGGCTAGAGAATTAAAAGTAAAAATTGAGAACGGAGAAACTCAAGATCATGATTTCTCTCCTGGTGGCTTGATTCGATATAAACAAAGGGTTTATGTACCATTAAAAGCAGAGTTACGAAGAAGAATTCTTGATGAGGCTCATAAAAGTAAGTTAGCTCTTCACCCGGGTATGGTCAAAATGTATCAGGGTTTAAAGTCTCTATATTGGTGGCCAGGGTTAAAGAGTGATGTTACCAAATATGTAACACGGTGCTTAACATGTCAGAAGATTAAGGTTGAGCATCAGAAGCCTCCAGGACCTTTGCAACCAGTAGAAGTTCCAGAATGGAAATGGGAAAGTGTATCAATGGACTTCGTGACAGGTTTACCCAAAGCTTCAACTGGGTATGATGCAATTTGGGTGATCGTTGATCGTTTGACAAAATCAGCACATTTTCTAGCTATCAAAGCTAGCTATACCTTAGATAAATTAGCGCAGGTGTACATAAAAGAAATAGTTAGACTACATGGTGTGCCTAAGAGTGTTATATCAGATAGAGATCCTCGGTTTACTTCAAATTTTTGGCGATCTTTGCATAAAGCTTTAGGCACTCAATTAAGATTCAGTACTGCTTATCACCCACAAACTGATGGGCAAACAGAAAGAACCATCCAGACACTAGAAGATATGTTGAGAGCATGTGTCTTGGATTTTAAGAAAAGCTGGGATTCCATCCTTCCATATGCTGAATTTGCTTATAACAATAGTTACCATACAAGTATTCAAATGACTCCATATGAAGCGTTGTATGGTAGAAGATGTAGATCTCCACTATGTTGGACTGAATTATGTGAAAGAAAGCTATATGGTCCAGATTTGGTTGACCAAACTTCTGAACAGATAAAACTCATTCGAAAGAGACTTCTGGCGGCTCAGAGCAGACAGAAAAGTTATGCGGACAAGAGAAGGAGACCGCTAGAATTTGAGGTTGGAGACCATGTTTTCTTAAGAGTGGCACCAACTACAGGTATTGGAAGGTCGATGAAAATGAGAAAATTAAGCCCAAAATACGTAGGACCATTTGAGATTCTTGCAAAAGTAGGTTCAGTGGCATATCAAATAGCTCTACCTCCACAGTTGAGCAAGTTACACAATGTTTTTCATGTGTCTCAACTGAAAAAGTATCAACCAGACCCAGAGCATGTCATTGAACATGAAGAAATAGATCTACAAGATGATTTGACTTATGATGTGCAACCTGAACGAATCATTGACAAACAAGAGAAAAGATTGAGAAGTAAAAGTATTCCATTCGTGAAAGTAGTCTGGAAGGGATTCTCACCACGAGAAGCTACTTGGGAGGTAGAAGAAGAAATGCAAAGGTCATATCCAGATTTTATGCCACAAGGTAATTATCTAAATTTCGAGGACGAAATTTTATTTACGGGGGGAGAATTGTAACACCCCGAATTTTATGATTTAGGATGAGTAGAAAAGAAAAAAAAAATTTATTAAAATTATCTATTTATTTGCCAAATAAAGGGGAAATAATTATGTGTGAGGTTAAGATTGGTCCAAGAACTTTATAATATACGTGTTGCCTCCTCCTCAATTCGGCTGAACCGTTTCTCCGTGGCACACTGGTCTTCCACGCGGCTAAAATTAATTCTCCATGTAACAGCTGGTTATCATGCGGCTGACCCACTTCATTCGGGTGGAGAAGAAAAAGAAAGGGAAGGAGAAAAAGGGAGAGAGAGACGAGAGCGAGAGAGGGAGAGCACGGTGAAACAGAGTCGACGGAGCTGGAAAAGTGACAGGAGGTGGTGATCGGAGAAGCTACACTTGCATGCAAATTTGGATTCTGAATCAGGTGAGCTTCAAGTGCCTACTGCTGTTTTTCTATTCTGGTTTTGGCCGAACACGGGTGTAGTTTGCAAGCTTGAGTTTCATTGTTGCATGTCGATGGTTGTCTCTGGGCTATGACTGTACGAAGCTGGAGTGGTGATCTTTGGAACCGGACTCCTTATTCTGATTCTTTATACTGTGAGTTTTTGGAGTTAACAGGAAGTAATAGATATATATATATGCATCGGTTACTTCCTCTGTTCTATAGTTGTCGAAACAGGGGATATAGTCGCTGGATTATAGGTACCGTGATAGGGCTGTTGTATTTGTGAAGTTGTTGTTTTAGTTTGGATAATAGAGGGGAATGAAACACGTTAATGCTAGAGTAATAAGCTTAATATATGTGTGTGTGACTGTCTGTGCGCGGGGGATGCCGTGACTGTTGGAGTGAGATTTTGGAAGGTGTATAAGTGAATACTTATGGATTCACGATTGTTGTATATGCTGTCCGAGGAAGATGCAAAATGTATATATATAAATATATATATTTATATGTGTTATCGGCTTGGGTAGGATGTAACGTGCTGGAGTATAATATATATATATGTTCCGTGTTGGCCGACTATTCTGTGTATGTGTGTGTGTATATAGTTTCGGTATATATATGTATGTAGATACATACATGTGCTGTTGCTCTGTTTTTGAAGTTACCGAATGGAGATTGTTATGCCTGCAAGTTTTGGTTTCGGGTTTAGTGGAAAAGAAAGGTTGATGACATATAAATATATATATACGGTTATGATTTCGGTTCACCTATATATATATATATATAGTATTATTTGAATATACGTTATATTGCCGTTTGAATGGGGAGTATTCATCGGGTCTTTTGGATTTGAAGGAAAGACGCTCTATATGTGGGTTTGGAAAAGGCTTACTTCTTTATCCTAAGTCAACCCTATTGTTAGAAAATTTTTAGTAGGGATTATGGATTGAGGTTTTGTGTACACACTTTCAATTAGTAAGTTTGTAAGGCAAGGAGATAAGAGTAATTAAAGACTAATAGAGATTGCAAAAGGATTGGGATTTAAAGAGAGATATCTAATTTATGAATTTTAGTTGGATCAAGCATTAACCTGCCCTTACTAAAATAATAGGTTTTGATATCTGCAAAAGTCCACCGAAGAAGCTAAGAGAAAGGAAACAAGTAAGGTTTGATTTTGAAGCAGAAGGTTCAGGTAGTAGTTCTTTCCTCCCTTACACTTGTGTATGATTGTTGCATGTCTGTTTGTGCCATATTGCTATTCAAAAAGCATGAGAACATGTAATCCTTAATTCCTTGCATGGATTATTTAGCCGTGATCACGTGCAGCTGATAGACATGGGGCAGTGATTGCCAGCTAGAGCAAGCAATTCCAAGAGTAAGGAGGTCATAAGCGCTGAAGGTGGGCTTGTATGAAGAGCAGGAAAGCCTGCTGCTTTTGTACCTACAGGATAATTATTTTGATATTTAATTATCTGACTTATTAGAAGTTTAAGAGCAAGTAACCTCCACTTACTAGTAATTATACTATTTTGTATCCTCCTTTAAGGAAGTATGTACTCCAGTGCTCAGGTAAGGGTCATTGTCCTGAAGGATCAAGGTAGTACTTATACAATAGTAGTATTGTTTTAAATCTGTGTGCCTGTTACACGTGCTTCAAAAGTAGGGTTCAAGTGTGTGAATCACTTGTTAGTGTGTATATATATATAAAAAAAAAAAAATTTCCTGTCTTCTCCCAGGATGGAAACCTGGTATTAGTGATTCATAGGCGTTAGAAATGATCCTATTAGTATATATAAAAGTGAGGTGTTGCAAATGTTCACGAATTTTTACATTTATGTGGATGATTGTCGTGATGTTACTTGTGTTTATTATTTTTTTGCAAGTTTAAAGTCATAAGGAGTTTATCTGCATATAACTTAAAATTTTATAGGACTTATATGCATATAAAAATAAAATCTAAGGGCTATAAAATTAATGGTTTGATGTTACCTACATAAATATAAAAACTCATAGAGGCTAAATACAAAATTTTAAATGTTAAGGAAAAGATTTACTTGTGATCAACGAAAAAGAAGACTAGACCGACTGACCTCTAGTCTGGTATGGTTTAAGAGTTAAAGCAGTTATGGAATAAAGTAGTATCACCCGCTTAAATCGGTACAAATTCGGGTGTCTGTTTTTTCTTATTCAGCTTCTAATATTTTAGTCACTATAAATTTGAATGAATTTTAATGATGATTTTGGTATCAATGATTATTAATTTTAATTATTGAAGAATTGTAAAGATGAACATTATCAATGTTGTTGTACTTTATTATTGTTACAATCAAACTATTATTGTATTTCCTTGTATTTTATTCTTAGTGATTATTAATATTGTTTTATTTTATTATTTTTAATTAAATTATATTATTTTAATATGACCGATTTAATCCCGGTTTGACCCACTGACTCTTGCACTATTACCTCAACTAATTGAGTGTCCGGTTCCTTCTTTTTTCCTTGTTCATGATACAAAATTTATAAAAGTTTTATATAATTTAGCGAAAAAAATACATTTACAAAATTTATAATCAAATTGGAAAACCCCACAATTTTTTCTCTTTTTGATATAATCACTTAAAGAATATAATCATGAAAAAAAATTTCATGGCTATGGCTAGTGAGTAGCATGCTATAACAAGTTTTAATATAGAAAACAATAATAAGTCTACGTTACTAACTTGTTATTAGGATTTTTTTAGTGATAACATTCTTTTCTTAAAATTTTATAGTAATTTTTTTCTTTTTGCGTAATGCTTTTCTTTCATTGTCACGCGTGAGACACCCCATGTGGGATTGTGGCCTCATTGCAAGCATGAGTTATTCCTCGCCCCGCATCCCATCTTGTCCGGTCACTGTTTTGTCTTGTCCTAATTTTTTTTTCCCCCCACTGAACATGCCTGTTTAAATCAATAATCTCATGAAAAGCAAGCCAAAAAAAGAAAAGTATAACGGAGAGAATTCATACATAAAGCGTATTATATGCGGATAAGAAGAGATTAAGGAGACAGGCTTTTCAATATATACTATCATCCTATTTTTTTTATCTTATATCTCATAATTCTAAAAGGTGCCTTATACATAAAGTGGATAAAGGGGCAAATTTACCCATTATGATATCAAAAAAGAGCACTAGGCACCATAATAAAATGTTAAGTGTAAAAATACACAAGAATGTTTTAAAATAGACAAAAATACCGTCTCCGTTAATTCTTCAAAACGTCCGTTATCTTTTATTTTTGTGGGCACTATACAATGTCCACGTATTTGACTCAATACCAGCTCACTCTCACCTTTTTTCTCTCTCCCTTTCCCCTAACACGTGACCCCTTCCCTACCAACATTGATTTCCTCCCAACACACTCTTTCTATCACCATTCTCTCTCTTCACAATGTGTTCACAGATTCACTATTTCCCTATCTGAATCCACACTCATCAGGTCACCAGCAACCGGAGCTTTCGAAACGAAGGTGTGCAAGATACGATAAGAATGTATTACAACAACAACAACAACAATAATGAGAAGCTTGGTTCTCTGAGTTACAAGAGGAGATATGATGAATCTTTGGAATTTTCTTTTTTGTTTCTACATCGCAAAAGCTTGTCCAAGTTTAGTTTAAGATTCGTTTCACAATGCTTATCGTGTTTATTCCCCCGATTACCTATTGTCTTTATGGCACGCTGGGGTGAGGTTTGCTCTGGTCACCTCCACTATTGGCGGTGGTGCCGCGGCCACACCAAAGCCACCTCAAGTGATCCTGAAACAAAGTGAAGTTTGCATTTTTGAGGTTGTATCCAAAGTATGGGTATGGGTTTACCATAAAAAGTGGAAAACTAGGCGATTTTGAATACCTTGACCGCCTTGATACCCTCGGCGTTTAGAGCTCTGTGGAGAGCTCTCATGACAGGTACTAAAAGCTTGACACAATGTCTCCGTTACGTGCTGTGACGATGATGGAGATGCCAATTTCGGCAAAAGCTTGCAGGATTTGAGGACTTACATCAAAGATCTTAACACTGTGGATGGCTGTCTTGGTCTTGAGGGAATTCACGACCGCTTACAATGACAGATTCGATGATGCCATGGTTATCACTGATGCAGAGGACGGTGGTAACGAGGTGGAGGAGAAAGATGAAGAAGACATCTGAGATTAGAGACGATGTAGCTGCGGTTTTGGTTTTTGGTTCGTTCTCCAATATTTGCTAGCACGTGATATTTGTTTTCCCCCCCAGTCTTCTACCATCTTATTCTCCTAATCAAAATACATTGCATTTCATTAGTTACATATAACCCTCCATGTCCTCTCATTTGGTCATTTTCAAACTAACGGTCAGCATAGGTCAATTTAATGGAAGTAGTATTTTTAGGCTCTTTTTGAATCAACATAGGTAATTTTGGACTCATCATTTTATTATGGTGCTTAGTGCTCCTTTTAAATGTTACAATGGGCATTCAAATTCTTTGGACTGGAAGTCTCTCTCCTCGTGAGAGCTTTTCTCTCTCCCAGTGAGAGTTTGTTACGGCAGTTATCTTGCCGATTGTGACTAGTGTGCTCCGCCGCCCACTGCGACGGAGGAAGAAAGAGTGCTTTGGGTTTCTGTACACCGCAGTAACTCAAAGAGGCGAGGATTTACAATGGAAGAAGTTTCAAAAGAAGGAGGAAACAGCCAGAGAGGAGGGCTGGAGATGAATCTGGTGTGGAAGAAAAAGGAGCAGAAGAAATTTTATGGTGGAGCTCTGGCTGGTAAGCTAATTACAGAAAAGAATATGAATAAACAGACGGTGATTCAGATGATTAGAAAGGGCTGGAATCTGATAAGGAATGAAGATCTAGAGATTTCTGAAGTAGACCGCAATGCCTTCATTTTCGAATTTCGAAAAAAGGAGGAACGTGATCGCATTCTACGCGGTCGCCCTTGGTCGATACAAGGTACCTTACTGAATATACAACCATGGAAGGATTCTATGACATTTAATGAAATTGATTTTAGTAAATGTCCTTTTTGGATTCAATTTCATGATTTGCCATTGGAAGTAATTGATGTTGAGAATGCTGAGATTATTGGATCGATGATCGGTGAAGTAAAATTAATAGAAAATCCAAGAAAGAAGGACCTGCTGGTTAGAAGTTTTCTACGAGTCAGAGTGATAGTAGATATTCTGAAGCTGCTTATTTCTGGTATGTGGATGCCAAGACCAGACAAGGATCCGATTTGGATCAAAGCAAAATATGAGCGTCTACAGAATTTTTGCTTTGTCTGTGGTAGGATTGGACATGATATGAGAATGTGTCCTACTAGAGACTCAGAAGTAGAAAATGTAGAAAGAAAATTTGGCGGATGGCTAAGCACACCGGGAATTAAAACCTTGGAGGAAGGATTGATCAATTGTACTGGAGAATGGGAAGAATACAAGGTCTCTAAACAGGAAAAAAACAAGGCTGTCGAAAGAACAAAACTGTTACAAGATAGTGGAGGAAATAGTGAGGAAAACAATAAAAATGACAATGGTGTAATATCATCAAGTAATAAGTTACCGAAAGTTGCCTCAGACAGTTCTGTTGAAGGCAAGGAAAGTTTGATAGACCAGAATGTAAGCAGAAAGGGAGAGGGGATACAAGGTGGAGCAACGGTGGGAAGAGACTCAAAGTATGAGACAGAAGTCAGCAAAGAGGCTTTATATGAAAATTTAAATGAAAAGAAGAGAATGAATAGTACAAAGGAAGAAAAAGTTGATTTATCAAAGGCAATAGTGGTTTATGGTTCTAGCTCACCTATGTCAGAAGTGACTACTGGGCTGAAAAAGGTAAAACTAAAAAGATCTTTTGTAGAAACTACTGAGAACCAGATGGTTAAGAGGAGGAAGTTATACTTTGATGAGTTAACTGTGACAGATGAAAAGCAAAGGGTGGAGAATAAGGGAAGTGAAGTGAGAAGGAGTGTTAGAGCTATTCGGAAGATGATAAGAAGGGGTGGCAGGGAGAATGCGAAGTCAAGACTGCAAGGAAGGGCAGGAGTAAAGGAGAAAGCTGATTATTCTGAAGATTGGATTCAGAATACTGATAATGTGTATGAAATGTATACTGAAGGTCTTGGTGGCTGGCCTCAAACAGCCACCAAGGAGCCATGAAGCTACTCTCCTGGAACTGTCAGGGTCTTGGGAGGGCCTTGACAGTGAAAAAGCTGAGGGAGGAAAGTTTGAAGTTACAACCCTCAGTGATATTCCTTATGGAAACAAGAAGAAGTGGTGAAAGGTTAAAAAGAATAAAAAGACAGTGTGGTATGGAGGAAGAATTTTATGTTGAGCCAAGGGGAACGGGGGGTGGATTGGCTTTGTGGTGGTCAAAGGAAGTGGAGTTAAACATCTGGTTTAGCTCAGAGAACCTCATTCACGTATCTGCAAGGTCAGAAGTGATTAAAGTTCCAGAGTATATAACTTTTGTTTATGGTGCACCAACAGATGAAAGAAAAATGTTGATATGGAACAAGATGAGGAACTTTGCAGTGGACATAAGCAATAGTTGGCTCTGCTTGGGAGACTTTAATGATGTCAAAGCAGCGACTGAAAAGCTGGGAAAATTGCCTGTTAATGTCAGGAGAGTTCTGAATTTCCAGTGTATGTTGGCAGATTGTGAGCTGCTAGATTTGGGGTACCAAGGCTCTAAATTCACATGGAATAACAGGAGACTTGGAGATGAACATGCAAAGGAGAGGCTAGACAGAGCAGTAGCAAATTGTGAATTTAGAGGAAAATTCCAAAATGCCTTGGTTACCATTGTGGACCCTATTGGATCTGATCATCATCTTCTTTTTGTGGATTGTGATTATAAATCTAGTGTAGTCCCTAAGACTTTCAAATTTGAGGCGATATGGGCAGAACATGAAAATTTTCTTGAGGTGGTTAGAAAAGGATGGGAATGGAAGCAAAGAAAGGAAGACACTAAGGTGGAAGAATTAGTGTATAGATTGGAAAAACTCAACCCGGTGCTTAGTAAATGGGGGAGGGACGTCTTTCCTAATGCTAGGAAAACTGTGAAAATCTTAACTGAGAAGCTGGAGGCTTGCCAGAGGGGTTTCTTGATTGAAGCTGGTAGGGCAGAAGCTGAAGAAATCATCAAGATGATTGAACATGCCTGGGATAGGGAGGAGAAATTCTGGTGGCAGCGCTCTCAAGTCAATTGGTTGCAATCAGGGGACAGAAACACAAAATTTTTCCACACTAGTACTCTACAGAGAAGAGCCAGAAATAAAGTGGTGAGATTAAAAAAAGGAGACGGAGAATGGATTGAAAAAGAGGATGAGATTAACACGGCCTTTTCTCAGTTTTACTCTGAGTTGTTTGCTTCAGAAGATACTAGGGACATGGAGGAAGCTCTTCAATTTGTGCAAAAGATTGTGACTGATGATGAAAATGCAATGTTGACAAGACAAGTTACAGTGGAAGAAATCAAGGGGGCAGTCTTTCAGCTGAATGGCTCTAAGGCACCTGGACCAGATGGATACTCAGGGTTATTTTTTCATGCAGCTTGGGGCGAAGTGAATCAAGAAGTAATAAAGATGGTGCAGGATTTCTTTGTAAATAATGCTAGTCTGGAGCCTATAAATAAAACCAATGTGGTTCTAATACCAAAAGTTGATAATGCTGATAATGTAGACCAGTTTAGACCAATTGGACTATGTAACTTTGCTTACAAAATAATTTCAAAAATTCTGTCCAATAGATTGAAGATAGTTTTGATGAAAACTACAACAGTGAATCAGAGAGCTTTTGTTGCTGGCCGTTTGATACAAGATAATCTTATAATTGCTCATGAAGCTTTTCATTATTTGAAGAATAAGAAGAAGGGAAAGAAGATTGAGATGGCAGTAAAGATTGATATGAAGAAAGCCTATGACAGGTTAGAGTGGTGCTTTATTGAAGAAGTAATGAGAAAAATGGGGTTTGGAGAAAAGTGGATTGGATGGATAATGCAGTGTGTGACCTCTGCTAGCCTAAACTTGGTAGTCTCGGGGAAGAAGGTGGCAGGTATTAGAATGGGAAGGGGAATTAGACAAGGTGACCCCTTATCACCTTATCTGTTTATAATTGCAGCGGATGTTTTGTCTTTAATGATTCAGAGACATGTGGAGAGTGGAAGGTTGAAGGGGATCAAGTTAGCTAGTAGATGTCCAGTACTTTCACACTGTTTCTTTGCTGATGATGCTCTCTTATTCATAAATGCAAAGAGGCAGAACTGCAGAGTGCTGAAAAAGATTCTAGACGGCTATTGTAAAGCATCTGGTCAGGCAATTAATTTGGAAAAATCCTGTATCTTCTTCTCAAAAAATATTTGTGATGCAGTAAAACTAGATGTGTATGAGGAGTTGGGGATTGGTGATCGAGTGGACCCAGGCAAGTACCTCAGACTCCCTATGATTTGGGGTAAATCGAAGGTGGAAGCTCTATCTTTTGTGAAATGCAAAATGGGGAAGAAGTTACAAGGCTGGAAACAAAAGCTCTTGAGTTTTGCAGGAAGAGAAGTACTCATAAAGGCTGTAGCCAATGCTATTCCAATCTACCCTATGTCCTGCTTCATGTTTCCAAAAAAGACTTGCAGTGAATTGGATAGTATGATCTCTAATTTTTGGTGCGGTCAGAGGGGACAAGAGGGTAGAATTCATTGGAAAGCTTGGAAGGTTATGAGTAAAATGAAGAGTGAGGGAGGTATGGGATTCAGAAGTTTGGAAGCTTTTAACAAGGCTTTATTGGCCAAGACTGCTGGGCGACTTATTCAAAATCCTAATGATCTCTGGTGCAGGATTCTGAAGGGGCTCTATTTTGCTAAGACTGATTTTTTACAAGCAAAAAAAGAAAGCAAAGCGTCCTGGGGATGGACGAGTATTTTAGAAGGAAGCGAGCTGTTGAGTAAGGATCTCGGTTGGAAGTTGGGAAATGGTGAATGTATTAAAGTGTTCACTGATAGCTAGCTACATGAATCAATGGAGGGAAAGTTGAAAAGTAGAATTTTATCTGAAGAAATGAAGAATATATGTGTAAGGGATTTGATTAAGGATGGGGAGTGGTGTTTTGATGGTTTTGGGGACTGTTTTATAGCTGAGGATAGAAATGAAATCAGTAGAAATAGAATACCAGTAATTGGGACTACTGATAAGATTATTTGGAAAAATAGTAGAGATGGTACTTATGCTGTGAAATGGGGTTATAGGGTGGCGTTAAAGCAAGATGAGGCTAAAAAGAGCTCTAATCCAAGTGGCTCTTATACACCGTCAAAAGTTTGTGGAATGGAATTTAGCAATTAGGATGCCTCCTAAGGTTCGACACTTTCTTTGGAGGGTAGTGAATGGAGCTCTAGCAACAAAGGACTCCCTCTTCAAGAAGAAGTGTGCCTTGGACCCAAAGTGTGAGATTTGTAAAGCAAATGTGGAAACTGTTGAACATGCTCTCTTCCTTTGTCCTTAGGCAGTGCAATGTTGGTTTGGTTCGCCTTTGACTTTGAAATTTGAAGCTTTGGGGGATTTCAGAACTGATAGATGGTTAGAAGATTGGTTTAAAAGCGGGAAGAAAGATCAGGACTATGTGAAAGCCATATTTAGTAGCATCTGTTGGGGAATATGGAAAGCTAGATGCAAATATATGTTTGAACATGTTGATGTTGATGCCCTTTCATGTGTTACAGGAGCGTTGAGGTTGGTTAGAGATCAATGGGATGCAGTAGGAAATAAGAAAGGTCCTTTAGTTGTAGATCAGTGCTTGGACCGTCAACTGAGATGGAGCAAACCTGTGATGGGTACAGTTAAAGTAAATATAGATGCTGCCTACTGTGCAAGAACAAGGAAGGCTGCTATTGGCATGATTGGCAGGGATTGGGCAGGAAGGTTTTTGGGTGGAGTGGGAAAGATGGTGGATGCCAATTCTGCTTTTATGGCTGAAAGTCTAGGTTTACTTGAAGCTCTGGAAAATAGAGACCTGTGGTGGGGAGGGAGACTGATGGTTGAAATGGACTGTCAAGAACTTTTCTACAAAGTGAAAAGGGAGGAGTTAAAAGGCTGTGAGTGGTTTTGTGAGGATGTGGTGATGAAGTGTATCAGTTTGTTGAAATCTTCACAGTATAAGGATGTCGAGGTTACTCTGGTAGCTAGGAATGGGAATTGTGCTGCTGAGGCTGGCAGCTCAAACTATGGGAGGATTGGTACCGCAAGGATGGTTGTCTAAACCACCAACCTCTCTGATCGAGTTGCTGAGAAAGGATTTGGATTCTTTGGAGCCCGTGAAGGAGATTAGATCAGGTATTGGTTAAGAGTCTGTTCTTAATTTGTTTAGTCTGTTGTTTGCTTGTTTTCTGTGAGTTTTTTGGTGTGGTAGGTTGTATCTTAGGTTTCTTTGAGTGTTTTTTTGGCTTCGGCTATTGGTGTTTGTATCCTTGTTTTGACTATTAATAAAATTGACTGTTTTGACCCCCAAAAAAAATGTTACAATGGGCAAATTTGCCCCTTCGCCCTATATAGTATTGTGTTGTTTACATTGTTATTTCCTATATTTTGAAAATTCAAAGGCAAGAGCAAGTTGTCTTGATTTTTGGTCCAAATGTTTGCCACACAAGTTATTATCTTTTAATTGACAAAAAATATCACTGTCCCACTTCTATGTATTCCCGTTGACTACCTTGGAGACTTTAAATAGTTACTTTATATTCTTGTATTGTTTACACTAGTTACTTTATCTTCTAGATGAAATTTGTATATCATATTACCAAGATACTAAAAACCCCGCCCGCCTCTAAATTGGTCAAGGCAGTAGATTAAAAATTAGTGGGTCAGACCGGAGTGAAACTAAGGTCAAACTAATGAGGAATAAAAAAATTAAAAGCTAAATTAAATTCTCATCATACCATCTAAAAGACTAAATATCAATTTAGTATCTTGAATCTCTAACAAAATAATCATATACTTATATTTTCCTTTCAATTTTCTTGAAAAATTGACATTATAGTATCATAATATTAAAATCACTAAATATTCATTCTAGCAAAATATCAAAATAGATTTATGGTAACAAAATATTTCTATCTTCAACCCTTTAGTCACTAAACTAATAATTTTTTCGCATTAAAAGAACTTTTTTTAAAAAAAAGATATAACCAGGTTAACCCATCAAACTTGTTGGGTTAACATGGTTACATCGAGTCACCCCCTCGGGTTGACTCCATTGCCGATTTTTGCCATTGATCAGGTGACCAGTTGGTTGGTTTCTGGTCTAGTTCGATTTTTAATACTATGCATATTACACACTTGGATTATATGTTTTTAGTTTTAAAATTTATTGCAAAATTGCATTATCATCTTTTTATTACAACTCACATTTCTGTTATACTTTCCATCAAGGGTTCAAACCTACGACCTTACACTTAAAAACTAAAAACATTAAGTGATTTTACAAAAAAACAGAAAAAAAAAAGAGGAATGTGTCTCGGGTCAACAAAGTTATAAGTGTTTGGATTAGCTTTTTTAAAATAATTTTATAAAGTCCAAAATAAATATGCAAGATAAATTGTCTCGACTTGTATAAAAATATTTTTTTGATTACTTATATGGGTTGCCAAATGGAAGACCTAGGCAACAAATATATTAGCTTTTTCTATCGAATGCATAAGATAATTATTTGAATGAATGTGACTGTTTGAGACACCACATTTAATGTTCGAAAGTGAGTCAAATATGATTGTTTTCTATAGCAGAATGCCTATGCTTAGTACAAAAAACAAAAAAGAATAAAAGAATTAAAAATGATAAAAAATGAAATTTGTGTTATACGATAATATTCGGGATTTTTTTTTTTTTTGCCTGAGATAAGATTCGGGATTGTTATCAGAGAAAAAAACACGGTTGAAATATCACATCATCCAAAGAATATTTAAAAGAACAAAGTTCAACGAAGCAAGTAGTGAAGACTGGAGAAAGTGAACCCCCCCCCCCCCAAAAAAATTGTCGTTTGCCGTGCCTTTTCCTATCTGAAGCTTCGCTGCATTTCACTTCCATGGCTTCTACGGTTCGTGGAAGGATTTAGTTTTTAATTGCATACTTTCTTCTATAGATTGTGTTGGTTATGTGAAACCTATATATAGCTAGTATAAAGTTCTCATCAAGCATTGGCAGAGGATGAACTATAATTAAAGTTCAAGTTATAATTTTAGGGAAATTTAGAGATGAATTATGACACTACCATATATTGAAAAGGAAAATAATAAATATTTCCTTAATTAGTAGCTCAAGACTCATCCCACGTAAGTACATTACTTGCAAGAAGAGAGATATCACTCAGAAATGACTTCCAGTTAATGATTTTCTTCGTAAAGCATATGTTTACTAGGTCACAAAAGATTCGTACAAAAGTAAGTACAACATAAATAAATTAGGGTTAATACAATTTTTACTCTCTCAAATGTGTCTTCATTTTGGTTTTAGTTCTTCAAGTTTCCTTCCATCTAAAGCATCGGTCCTTATAATTTTATAATAACTTGAATCATTGTGCCCTTGAGGAATTAAAGCTATTATTTAAAACTTGAGTAGACTAAAATTAAAATAAGTAACTTAAAGAAATAAAGATTGTATTAACCTAATAATTACATCGAATCAGAGTGGGAATAGTAGAAACGCAAATAAAGGTATGAGTATAAAAGTAAGAGCAGAAATGAAGTTAGACTTGCATTGTAATTTATCAATGATCGCGTGAGTTAATTTTTAAATTTGATGTACGCACAAACACCATGTGCGGCTATTTTTTGTGCAAGATATTTAATAACCACCAAGCTAAGCGTTGGGTTAATTAATAAGGATGGTACCTGTCCTGGTTTAGTGGAAAAAAGCCATTTAATATTGTTCTTCATCATAAAGTTGTTAAATATAGGGATAAAGCATAATGATTGTGGGGCTGTACTGTAATAATTATTCAACAACTTAGTGGTAGACTTGACTATGATGAGTTGGGTTGTTTCTGTGATGATAGATTCTGATATTTATTTGCTGTTAGAGATGATCCTCACGCCTTCATAAAGATCCACCGCTGCTCTACTCTCAGGTAATCTATTCAACTCTCTCTCTCTCGTTCAAATCTCTCAAACCTCTTAGTTCTTACTTGATCTCTCTCTCTCTCTCTCTCTCTCTCTCTCTCTCTGTGTAAATCATTTTTCTCTCCTGTTACTGTTAGTTTTAACTCAGTCCAATTAGAAGAAAGTGAAACATCGAAAACTTTTTGAGCTTTTCCGAAGTTGCTTTTGGTATTCACACCCTGCATCGTTAATTAACTTCTCTCTGGTTACTGAGTCTATATATTCATCTGGATGGGTTGGTTAATTTGTGCCTTTAAGAGAGAGATCGAGAGAAAGAATGGTTTGATGTTTAATGAATCCGTATGACCGTATTCTAGGAATTAGATGATGGCGAGCTCGTTCGAGGCTGAATCACCAGAGAGACACAGCGCTTTTTGCTTGTTCTTGTCCACACATCGTATACACACGTAAATTTACTATCCTATACTCGTCTTCTTCGTTGTTCTAGGTCATGTTGATAAGTTAGAAAGATTGCTCCATACTTAATATGAAACCTAATGTAGTGTAATTTGTACTTCTTGTGGTTTTTTTTTTTTTTTAAAGAGTCTTGATAAGTAAGTGAACTACACAGTTTAAGAGAACAATTAAAATTATAATTAAAAGTAATAAATATGTAAGAAATAAATTTTTTTTTAAGAATGCCCTTATTTATAAGGGGCAAGTAAGAAAGAGAAATATAGCAGTAATGAGTAAAAGTATGAAAGATAATATAATATGCCAATTGTCATTAAATGTTCAAACAATTTCCATTAGGATCTTATGAAAAGGACTAAAACAATTCAAATTTAAGGCTGTTATAAAAACGATCAGAAAAAATATTACAAAATGAGTATTATATTAAGAACCGAAGGAGTAAGTTCCAACTTTTGAATCATTTTCTGGTGTTGTTTTAATTAATTATTTTATATAAATTAAGAAAATTATTTAAAAAATTTAGATAAATCAATGTTATGTTTTATTTTAAACAAGATAAGGGGGAGTATTATTTCAATTTATGAACAATTTATTTCATCTTGTTTCAATTGAATATTAATTTTAGACAGCACCGCAGCAACTTCGCTTTTCTACTCCACTGCTTTTGTAATTCTGGGGAGAAAAAAGACGAGGAAGAAAAGGGCGGAGGCTCCTCTTCGGGCGCAATGTTCGCATGATCACGTCATGTTATAATAATGGCGCGGCTCCTGTAGACCTTTTTTTTGAATTAATATTGTCTTTCAAATTCATCCTCATTTTAATTTTGGTCCTTCAAATTTCAAATTACAACTTTTACTCCTCAATTTTTTCTATTAAAGCTTGTCTTTTCCCCCTTTTTATGGAGTCTAGATATTTTTAACTGATCAGTAATAATAATGAAATGACACTTATTTTGAATTTGATATATACAATAATCTTAATATACAACAATCTAGAATTTCTGATTTTATTTTTTAAATAAATTTTGATTGGTCAACCCAATTCAAATAGGTATAGAAAAAATGCAGAATTTCTTAGGAATCCCATGTTCCTTATGGTAACTGGGTTCATGAATTATAGTCAACAAACAATACAAACTGCAAAGTACATTAGTCAAGGTTTCATGTTTACCTTGACCCACGCAAATCATTTACTTGTAACTATCCAATATCCTTGTGAAAAATTAATATTAGTCCATATGATTTAATAAAAGCCTAAATCATTTTGTCTTTTAAGGAAACAAAACCTATATTTAAAATTTAAGAGACTAAAACCAAAATTCGTGCAAGTTTGAGTAACCAAAGATTATATTAACCATTTTTAAGACACTTGTACCAAAAACAATTATCTAGATGCTTCCAAATTAGGTCAACGTTCTAATCTTATTTCTCAAATGCATCTAGTATATTAATCTTATTTTCTTGATCCATTCAATACCCCAATATTATTTTTTAGTTATATCTGGTACTCTAATCTTTAGTTGCTAATTAAATGTACCTGAAAAATAAAATCAGGTGCTGGATATATCTTTACTCTTTTAATTATCCTGTAAAAAAACTACTTCTATGTTTTAAGTAATCATGTTCTATGTCTTAACCCCCCCTATTTTATCATTTTTGAGTGAAGAATAATAAAATTGGTTTATTCAACATGCGCGTGCAGTGCGCATGTGCCGACATGTTTTGAAATTAAATATTATTTATTATTATTTTCAGTTGAGATTTTTCAAAAATATTACTTTTAATTACCTTTTTACATTCTAATAAATAATTCTGAATTTTAAGAATCTCCTCCTACTTACTAAATTTAAAATATTTTTATTCATAACAAGTTTAATTCATTTATAAATCAGAATAATTAGAAGTCTAGTATATATACTTGATGGTGCATATTATATATATATATATATATATAAAGTAAAAGGTATAATTTTATTATTCAAAAGAATTTCCAGCCTGCTGTTGCATCTATACCATAAATAGAGAACTAGTTTTTATCTCTATGTTTCAAGGGTTTAGCAGAGCCAAAAACTCATTAACCAATCCTTGAGCAGTAAAATGGTGTTTTGTTCCTTACATGCCATAGCTAGCTCCAAGCATAACATAACCAAAGTTATCCTCAAAGGTTCACTTCAAAAAGGCGAACTAATTTTTGAAAGCACACATATACTGTGCTTTCTTGACAGGGACATGGCCGTAGCAGATATAAGTTCTGTGACTATACCAGCACAGGAACTTCAGAGGGTTGCTTCAGCTCATTTCAGAAGGCCTAACCTTAATCTTATAGATCACACACGTATGATCTCTCATCTCTTTCTCTCTCTCTCTCTCTTGTTTCCATCTATCACTACAAAAAAATAGACTTTAGGCGACGACTTTCGGCGGCGACAAAAAAAGTCGCCGCTGAAAGTCCACTTTCGGCGGCGACACCAAAAAGTCGCCGCTGAAACCAAAACTTTCAGCGGCGACAAAATATATTGCCCAAATATAATACAAAAAAAGTCGCCGCTGAAAGTATAATATAATAATATATATTTTATTTTACAATATTAATAAACAAATTGCCGAAAGTGGACCTTCAGCGGCGACTTTTTTTGTCGCCGCCGAAAGTGGACTTTCAGCGGCGACTTTTTTTGTCGCCGCTGAAAGTATAATATAATAATATATATTTTATTTTACAATATTAATAAACAAATTGCCGAAAATGGACCTTCAGCGGCGACTTTTTTGTTGCCGCCGAAAGTGGACCTTCAGCGGCGACAAAAGTGTCGCCGCTGAAAGTGGACCTTCAGCGGCGACTTTTTTTGTCGCCGCCGAAAGTGGACTTTCCGCGGCGACTTTTTTTGTCGCCGCTGAAAATATAATATAATAATATATATTTTATTTTACAATATTAATAAACAAATTGCCGAAAATGGACCTTTAGCGGCGACTTTTTTTGTCGCCGCCGAAAGTGGACCTTCAGCGGCGACTTTTTTTGTCGCCGCCGAAAGTGGACCTTCAGCGGCGACTTTTTTTGTCGCCGCTGAAAGTATAATATATATAATATATATTTTATTTTACAATATTAATAAACAAATTGCCGAAAATGGACCTTCAGCGGCGACTTTTTTTGTCGCCGCCAAAAGTGGACCTTCAGCGGCGACTTTTTTTGTCGCCGCTGAAAGTATAATATAATAATATATATTTTATTTTACAATATTAATAAACAAATTGCCGAAAATGGACCTTCAGCGGCGACTTTTTTTGTCGCCGCCGAAAGTGGACCTTCAGCGGCGACTTTTTTTGTCGCCGCTGAAAGTATAATATAATAATATATATTTTATTTTACAATATTAATAAACAAATTCAATCTGGCTCAGTGGCAAGAAGGTTGGACACGAAGGGAGGCGGTCACGAGTTCGAACCTGGAAGAAGACACATTTAAGATGAAAATATTTAGACGATGACGTGGCGAGGAGGAGTGACGTGGCAATGACGTGGAGGTGGCTAGTGATGATGTGGCGGTCGGCGGTGATGACGTGGCCGCCGATGGCTATGACGTGGAGGTCGACGGTGCTGACGTGGCGGCCGGAGACGATGACGTGGCACCGGCGGTGATGACGTGGCATTGGTAAAGCCAATTCTTCTTAGGCATTACTTTCAGCGGCGACAAAAAAGTCGCCGCCGAAAACACTTTCGGCGGCGACATTTGTCGCCGCTGAAAAGCCTTTTAACGGCGACAAAAAAGTCGCCGCAGAAAACCCTTTCGGCGGCGACTTTTTTGTCGCCGCGGAAAGGCTTTTCAGCGGCGACAAATGTCGCCGCCGAAAGGGTTTTCTGCGGCGACTTTTTTGTCGCCGCTGAAAGGCTTTTTAGCGGCGACAAATGTCGCCGCCGAAAGTGTTTTCGGCGGCGACATTTGTCGCTGCTGAAACTTTTAAAAGTCGCCGCTGAAAGTATCTTTTAACGGCGACCTTTTTAGTCGCCACTGAAAGTTTTCAGCCACGGCTGCTACGGCAACGACTTTTCAGCGGCGACTTGTCGCCGCAAAAAACTTTTGGCGGCGACTTTTGTACTTTCAGCGGCGACTTTTGTCGCCGCTGAAAGTCAATTTTTTTGTAGTGTATATGACAATGTTTCCATTAATTAACTTGTCTCAAAAGAGCGAAGAGATAAATATCAACGGTTTTGTGTTCCCCTTCACAAAGCAACACTGAAAGGTGATTGGAAAACAGCAAAGCGTATCTTAGATCAAGACCAGAGTCTAGCTTGCACTGCCATAGCCAAGGGGTGGTCGACGGTGCTTCATGTGGCTGCTGGATCGAACCATATTCACTTTGTGGATGAGCTAGTGAAGGAAGTGAATCCAGAAGACTTGGAATTGCAAGATGTGAATGGGAACACTGCATTCAGCATCGCTACACCAACTGGGAATCTGCAGATTGTTGAGATCATGAAGAGAAAAAACAAAGACCCATTGATAAGGGGCGCTCAAGGAACCACTTCTCTTCATGTGGCTGTTTTACAAGGACAAAGTGACAGGGCTTGGCATCTTTATCCAGAAACTATTCAGGCTTTTCATGATTATACTGATTGGATAGTACTACTCTTCTGCTGGGTCAACAATGAAATCTACGGTAAGAACTAGAATATCACACATACATAAACAAAAACACAAGACTATAAAATTCGAAGTGTGATGCACATCATATATACCTTGTGTTAAACATGTATCAATCACATATATGACTTATTTTACATATTCATCTGTGCAGATTTAGCTTTAGCCTTGACGTGTCTAGAGATGCATCCAAATTTAGCTTTTGAGAGAGATGATTCAAACGAGACAATACTGCACATATTGGCTTGAAAGCCTTTAAGTTCTATTTGCCAAAGTCAACGATATAGAAAGCGGCTCATGAAGTCCTGTAAGCGTCCATGATCACAAATTACAAATAATATATAATTATGATATAGTGATTTTACTACATACAATAAATTCTATTGTGTTTCCCAGGTTTGAGGCAAACTCAGCAACTTCGACTAGTAAAATTTTTGTGGAGTATATTGCTTAAACATGATGATGTAGTGATTATGGACGACATACTACAAAAAAATTAACTTTCAGCGGCGACAAAAAATCGCCACTGAAAGTATAAAAGTCGCTGCTGAAAGTTTTCAGTGGTGACTTGTCGCCGTTGAAAGTTGTTGCCGTAATTACTGTGGTTGAAAACTTTTGGTAGTGACAAAAAAGATCGCCGCTAAAAGACACTTTCACCGATGACTTTTAGAAGTTTCAGTAGTGACATTTGTCACTACTGAAAGCTAGTTTCGGTGACGACCTTATTGTCACTGCTGAGAGAACTTTTGGCAGCGACAAACTATCACCGCCAAAAGTGACTTTTAGTGGCAACTTTTTTGTCACCATTGAACGTGATGTTTAAGAAAAATTAGCTTTATTGACACCACGTCATCACTGTCGACGCCATGTCATCATTGGCCACCTCTACCTCATCGCTGCCAGTTGCCACATCATCACCAACCAGATGCCATGTCACCACTAGCCACCATCATGTCATTGTTAGCCGCCTCCACATCATTGCCACATCACCACTCTCATGACACATCACCGCCCAAATATTTTTACCTTAAATGTGTCTTCTTCAGGGTTCGAACTTGTAACCACCTCTTTTTTGTGTCTAATCATCTTGCCATTGAGCTGGATTGAATTTGTTTATTATTATTATAAAATAAAATATATATTATTAGATTGTACTTTCAACGGCAACATTAGAAAGTCGCTGCTGAAAGTCAGACCTTTAGCGGATACATTAGAAAGCCGTCAATAAAAGCCAAACCTTCAGTGGTGACATTAGAAAGTCGCCACTGAAAGTTAGACCTTCAACGGTTACACTAATAGTCACCGCTAAAGGTATACTTTCAGCGGCGCCTCTAAAAATTCACCGCTAAAAGTATACCTTTTAGTAGTGAAAAAAAAAAAACTGCAAAAAGTAGACCTTTAGCAGTAACAAAAAAAGTTACCGCTGAAAGTCCACTTGTTGTGGTTTTTTTTCCACTGCTGAAAGGTATGTGACTTTTTAGTGTCACCACTAAAAGTAAACCTTCAGTGGTGACACTAAATTCAATACTCTATGGGAGAAAAAAAATCAAACTAGACTTATCTCAAGCCAATTTGTACAGTTTAATCCATGAAAATCACTATTTATTTGGTAAATTCTGGAACTTTCAGTTTTCTTGGCTCAACTTTGGAAATTTGTATCTCTTAGTATACACATCCTTCCTTGAACCCCTCAGAATACACATTTGGAAGTGTTACGGTTCAAGCGCTTCACGAACCAAGCTCATAGATTGAAGATTTGCAATTAGTTCTTGGGTTACTGTTCACTGGTTAAATTCCAGATTTTTGGTCTAATTTTGAAAAATCATGACTACTTCTATAAAAATCGTATTGAGGTACTCCAAAATTCTACTTGAATCTCTTTCAATTCTCTACAAGAGGAAAAAAATCAAACTAGACTTATCTCAAGCCAATTCGTACAGTTTAATCCATGAAAATCACATAAGAGTACCTTCACCTGTAATATCTAATGCCGTAGAAGTTGGAAATTTTGAGTTTCTAGCTGAGCTTATAAGTACCTATCCTGATTAAATAAGGGAAGTTGATAGAAGAAATCGAAGCATAATTCATGTTGCAGTTTTGTGTCGTTAATCTGATATCTTCAATCTCATACATGATATTGGCCCGATCAAAGATTTCATAGTTTGTTTTGAGGATACTAGATATAAAGACAACTTATTGTATATGGCAGCAAGATTGGCACCACCTCATTGATTAAACGTAGTTTTTGGAACAACTTTCCAAATGACTCTTTAGTTACTGTGGTTTGAGGTATTGTATGTTATAAAAAATACTTGAGTAGGTTGTATATTATAGTAGAGGAATAAACTACTGACTTGTGATAATATTACAATTTGTTATAAAGTTTATATATTCTATAGTGATATTGATAGCATATTATACTCTTTGACATGGCAAGAGGTGGAGAAGATAATGCTACCGTCATATATACAGAAGAAAAATACAATATGCTTGACTCCTCGCCAACTTTTCACAAAGGAGCACAAAGACTTGCTAAAAGAAGCATAATCATGGATGAAGGAAACATCAAAAAAATGCATGGTTGTTTCAACTCTTATTACTACTGGAGTGTTTACAGCTGTATTTAGTATACCTGGTGGTATCAATGACAGTTCAGGAAACCCTAATTATTTGCAGAAACCATCATTCTTGATATTTGCCATATCTGATGCGACTACAATGATCTCATCCTCAACTTCCATACTTATTTTCTTGTCTATCCTCTTCCCACGTTATGCATAAGATACTTTTCGCAAGTCATTACCCTTGAAGCTCATATCTGGATTGGTTGCTTTGTTCATCTCTATAATAAGTATGATGATAGCATTTAGTAGTGCCTTTTTCATCATGCATTGTCATGGTTCAAAGTGGGTTCCTAACTTTATTTCTGCACTTGCTTTTATACCTATACCCTTGTTTGTGTTTCTATTATTCCCACTCTAGTCTGATATAGTTTATTCGACCTACTTTTGTAGGAATCTTTTTCGGCCTACTAAACATATGCTTTACTAGCTAGGAAAATAAGTGGTCGTCATTTCTAAGAGATCTATCTCTCTTCTAGTAACTAAGTAAAGTACTTATGTAGTGTGAGTCTTGAGTTTATCAGGAAATTTCCTTTTCATCAATATGGTAATGTTTAATTCATCTCTAAACTTTAATTTATAATTTTTACTTTAGTTTATACTTTGTCAATGCTTGATGAAAACTCTATACTAGCTATATATTTGTCACATAATCAACACCGTCTGTAGAAGAATCCATGCATAAACATATGCTGTAGAGTTTGTATATAATACAAGCTTCTTATCTTAATTAAATGTAGGAGCCAGTTGAGAGATTCATTTTAATCCTAAATATAAGATTTCAATTCAATTTGTCTTTTAATTTATAATTTTTCCTAAATTATCAATATTAAAAGTGGATTTCCATCGATGCAAGTATTTTTAGTGCGGCTGTGTATCGTAAGAAAATTAACAAATATTCCTTTATAAATAACTAATTAATTAATCTTTTGTAAGTTAGTTACCTAACCTCTACATTTAAGGCCGGAGGAAGTAACCAATTAGTGTAAACGATCCAAGTACAAAAGTCTCTTTTCTCAGAGATAAATAGCAGCGACAATACGTGAAAGCCTTGAGAATTCACTGGCCTATGGAGGTGCATGTAAATCCTTTATCACTTCATGATTACATATTTCTCTATATTCCAGGTTGCAATATGCCTGACACTGTCCATGTCACTTTTCTCACCTACATATACTCATGGGCAGCAAAGAAACAGATTAAGACTTTTAATTTTAAGGATGCTTTTATCTTAAAAATATGGTTAAATAATTGAATAAAGGCCTCAATTCATTCTGTATTTTCTTTGTGGATTGGATTCGATTTAAACAATATTTCAAATTGAGAATAGTAATGAGAAGTTGGGAAAAGTGAAAAAAGGCAAAATATAAGATTAATATAGGAAAGAAATTTAATAACTTAGTATAAATATAAAAATCATTAAATTTTAATATAGAGGACTTGCTTTAAATATATATATATATGTGTGTGTGTGCAAAACCCGAATATAATTTGTTCTTTTTTTAAAACTGTGGTCGTAGGATGTCATTTGCACTTTTTAAAAAGTTATATATCACTTACGTTCTTTAAAAGTATGATGCAGTCTTTTCTTTTTTCCATTCTTTTTCCAGGCGAGGTGAGTTTTAGGTGATAAAAAAAAAACAAAAAGAGGTAGAATTTATAACTAGATGATAAAAAAAGGCTTACATACATACTTACAAGTTATTTTTATGAACAATAGTGTCTTGATAATGGTCGGTTTAAATTCTTCCCTTTAAATGGTATGAGTCGCATGCTTAACAAGTAGATAAAAACATGTTATTTTGAATATAAACAGATACATTGATTTTAAGGAAAATTAACTTACAAGTCCTTATAATTTACCTCAACTAAGTCTATGTAATTTTCTTTGTGTGAATTGGGTTCTTATAGTTTGATTCGTTACGTACATATGTGTGTGTATATCCCATCCCTGAGTAATGTATAAACCATCAATTTGAATCTATAAAATTTCACGGACTCTTTATGAAATCTATTTTATTTGTCCCACTCTGATTTTTTAAAATACATGCATTTTTTGGAAAAAAAATTTTATAAAATCAATAGATTAAAATGAACAGATCAAACAATGAGGTAAACTATAAAGACTAGCTGATGATGCTTTTCGATTATTTAATGATGTATAAGAAAATAAAGATACACATAGTGTCAGAGTATAAGTACTAAAAGTTATTACATTTCTTTTTCATGTTTTCATGTGAGAAGTGAGCATCATTGTCACAAATTTGGAGCATGTAGGAAGGATCGAGGAAGGAAGAGGAATATGAAGGTTCAAATGAGCACGTTCCACATTAATAATTCTGTATAACTTTTGAAAGTGGAGGACCAAGACTTTTGAGGGTGATCATGAGGACCGTTGATTGTAGCTATACATTTATTTTCCTGTTTATGAGAGGACTCAATTTGGAAGTAGCACCGGTGGAAGAATTCAACTATCTTGAACTTCCCTTGAGGCTTTACGTCTTCTTTTTCTCATGCACTGGAAAAGAAAAGAAAAGACAAGCAAAGCACTATACCAAGTAGGCAACCTCGATCTCTCATATTATTCCAACAATTGTCACTGTCAGGAAAAAAAACCTTTAACGGTAGTTATTAAGAGTTTTTCATGACGGCTTTGGAGGCGCAATAGATACAGTCGACGTTGAAAGATAAATAAAACACGGTAGTTGAAAACCACCATGGAAAATAGACTTTCCACGGCGGTTCTGTTAAAAACTGCCGTGGAAAATCAAATTTCCACGGAACTTTCTACGGCGGTTTTTAACAGAACCGCCATCACTACTAGAAAAAAGACTTTTAACGTCGTCAAATAACAACGGTTAATCAGAAAAACGACGTGGAAAAAAAGGCGTGGTATTTTTGTAAATAAGTTGTTTAAGTGTTGATTTTCCATGGCGGTTATTAAGAAAACCACTATGGAAAACATTTTTAACAGCGGTTATTTAAATAACTGCTATTAAAAATACTTTCCACGAGGGTTTTCTTAATAACCGCCGTGAAAAGTTTTAAAATAACCCTACGGTGGGTTCATTTTCTCTCATTTTCACAGTTTCGTTTCAGTGCGCCGTGGTCCCCCTCTGTCCCACCACCAAAAAACTTACATTACCGGCCATTCGCCCCACTTCCCCACCATTTAAACTCCTCCATTTAGCTTGTGGTGTCTTGCCGCCATCCGCCACCATTTGAACGCCCCTCTTTTTGCATTTGAATCATCTCTACTCTGTGAGTATCATCTTCTTTCATTCTTTTCAATTTTTCTTGGTTTCTTGAATGTTTTGACCATACAAATCTATTGTATTTCAAATGGGTTTGTTACTTTTACATTGTGGTTGGCTTGTATGGTTGATTTTGTGTTTTTTATGTGCTTGAACCATTGATTGGTGGGCATTTGGTGTGAGAAAATCTCAATTCTTTCCTATATACTATATTAGAAACATGTTTAAATGTTTGAAGTTGATTAGTTTTGAAGTTTTTGATTTTTTAATAATTTTTTGATATTTATTTCGAATTTTGGTAGATTTTTTGTAATAAATTTGAGAATTTAGTAATAAATAATCTGTTTGGTATTTTGTAAATTTTTTTCCATTATGAACTTTGATTGATGGTAAAGTGTTGTTTAAAATTTCATTGCAAATTGATATCATTTGTGTTCCCATTTTAGATTCAAAAGTTTTAGCTTTAATAATCTTTATTCATTGAATTGGTTTGAAATTAAATTTTTATTTTTTTTATTTGTTATATTCCTTCAAATTTATCATGTTGAAATATGTTATGAAGAATAGTTTTTTTTGTTGATTAAAATAATTTTTGTTTAACTATTTCACAAAACTTATATGTGTTTGTTTGATTTTTTATTTTATTAACATTTCGTTCATTCACTATATATATACTAATTTTTAAGAAATTAATTAATCTAATTTTTAAAAATAATTATATTTTTTATTTTTTATTATAATATATTTAATAAGATAAATAGGGGTTGAGAAAATTTTAATTTTGATTAAAAATTTCGAGTGTTTTTGTTTCTAATTTGGTGTTTGTACATAGTTGTTAAGGTGAAATTTTGTCAAATTTTTTATTTTTTAAAAAGAGACATTTCCTTTAATTTGTAATTAAATGTTAGTCAATTTTAATTTATTGACTAACATTTAATGATTTTATTATTTCAATATTTGAATTAAGGAATTAGAATTGAGCTTGACAACTATGTTCATTGATTCTGTAGAACAATGGATCGTAGTTGGATGAAAGCTAAGAGAATCAGCAAAGAATATGAAGATAGGGTTGAAAGGTTTCTTGAGTTTGCTCAGAGAAATGCCCCTCGTAAAAGAGGTGGATTGTACTATTGTCCTTGTGTCAAATGCTCAAACAATAGTCAACAGAGTATTTCTGAGATAAAAGAGCATCTTATCTGTGATGGGATAAATTTGAGGTATACAAATTGGATATGACATGGAGAAGTTAGAAAGACTATACTGTCTACAAAGGAGAAGGTTGTGAATGAAGACTTTGGTGATAGAATTTTGGATATGTTTTGTGATATAAGGTCTGAATTCTCTACACAATTTTCTCCCACTTTTGAAACTTTGTGTAGTGATGTAGAGACGCCTTTATACCCAGGGTGTAAAGATGATTATACAAGGTTGACAACTATGTTGAAATTGATGAACTTGAAGGCAAGAAATGGTTGGACTGATGCTAGTTTCACGGAATTACTTGAACTGCTGAGTGATATTCTTCCAAAAGGGAATTCACTTCCAAAACGAATATATGAGGCAAAGAAAATTTTGTGTCCGATGGGTTTAGAATATGAGAAGGTACATGCGTGTCCTAATGACTGCATATTATTCAGAAATGAGTATGAAGGGTTGAATAAGTGCCATAAATGTGGGATTTCAAGATACAAAGTTAAGAAAGATGATGGTGATTATAATGAGATGACCAAAAGGTTCTTCTTTGAAGGTTCTATGATATCTTCCAATAATACTACAATTTAAGCGTCTATTTGCTAATGCCACAGATGCAAAGAACTTGAGATGGCATTTTGATGAGAAAATATGTTATGGAAAGCTTCGTCACCCAGCAGATTCTCCTCAATGGAAAACGATAGATCAAAAATTTCCTCAATTCAGTGGTGAGCCAAGCAACCTTCGGCTAGGGCTTTGTACGGATCTTAGTAGCACACACAGTGCTTGGCCAGTGCTCCTCATAATTTGCAACTTGCCTCCTTGGTTACGTATGAAAAGAAAGTATATCATGCTATCTTTGATGATCTCGGGGCCAAAACAGCCAAGAAACGATATCGATGTGTATTTCGCACCTTTGATTGAGGATCTGAAGAAATTATAGGAGGAAGATGTTGATGTGTTTGTTGCATATAAACAAGAGACCTTCAATTTATGTGCCATGATCTTCGCCACGATAATTGACTTTCCAGCATATGGAAATTTGTCAGGATAGTGTTAAGGGGCATAAAGCATGTCCAATATGCAAAGAAGGCACCCACTATATGCAACTTAAATATGGCAGGAAGACGGTATACCTTGGTCACATAAGGTTTCTTAGTCAGTATCACCCTTACCGTAGATTGAAAAAGGCATTTAACGACTCACAAGAATATGAAATGCCTCCAAGACCATTAACTAGAGAAGAAGTTTATCAGCAGGTGGAGTAAAAGGAAGAAGAAGACTGCCGGTGAGAGGAATATATGGGAAAAAAAAGATTTATCTTTTTTTATCTTCCATATTGGCAAAGTCTTGATATGAGACATAGTCTAGATGTGATGCATGTGGAGAAGAATGTGTGTGTGGGCCTTGTTGGTACACTTTTACATATAAGTGGAAAGACTAAGGATGGAATCAATGCAAGACCAGACTTAGTCAAAATTGGAATAAGAAAAGTCCTCCACCTACAAGAAAGAGATGGTAAGAGGGCTTATTTACATCTAGCTATGCACACATTATCAGAAAAAGAGAAAAGAAGTTTCTATGGTTTTATCAATAGTATTGAGGTGCCACAAGGTTATTCTTCTAATTTGAGCAAACTTGTTTCAATGCAAGATTTGAAGATAACGACAATGAAGTCTCATGATTGTCAGGTGTTGATGCAACAATTACTTCCACTTGCTATCGAGGCATTATGAAAAGCGATGTGAGAAGTACTATTACAAGACTTGATGTTTTTTAGTGCCATTTGCAGTAAAGTCATTGATCCTGCTGAGTTGGATGAATTAGAAAACGAAGGTTATGTGATCCTCTCCTAATTGGAAATGCATTTTCCTCCATCATTTTTGGATATTATAGTCCACTTGATAACTCATCTTGTGCAAGAGATAAGACTTTCTGGCCCTGTGTGTTTAAGATGAATGTACCCTTTTAAGAGATACATGAAAATCCTAAAAGGGTACTCTAAGAATCCTTATCGGCCTGAGGCATCAATTGTTGAGAGATATGTAGCTGAGGAGGCAGTTGAGTTTTGTAACGCATATCTTGATAAGGTAAAGGCAGTTGGTCTTCCTCAATCTCGACATGATCAAGGGAGAAGTAAGGGAACACGGGGTGTCATAGTGAGGTCTATGTCAAGAGAAGTTGTAATGCAAGCACATCTATACATTTTAAACAACACAGATGAAGTTTTGCCTTAATTGAATGCTCACAAGAATATGTCAAAGAACTTGAATCCAAGAAAGAACGATATGCAACTAGCTAATGAACATAATAAGTCATTTGTAGAGTGGTTCAAGCAAGAAGTGTTAAAAGATGGCAATCCTTCTGAGACAATACAGAGACTAGCTGGGCCTTCTTTTAAGGTTTTGTGTTGGGTGGATATGACATAAATGGTTATTCATTTCACACAAAAACCTAAGACGATAAGAGTACCATACAGAACAGTGGGGTGATGGTAGTAGCGGAAGCTATGCATTTTGCTAGTTCTAGAGATAGAAACACAACATTGGCGGCAATGTCCTATTATGGAATAATAGAAGAGATATGGGAGGTTAGTTATACCAAGTTTGAAGTTCCCGTCTTCAAATGTAAGTGGGTTAATAGTAATACTGTGCAAGTGGATGAAGAATTTGGATTTGTTTCGGTTGATCTTGAGAAGTTTTGATATGGAGACGAGCTATTTATTTCGTCAAGTTAAGCAAAACCAATGTAGCAAAAAAGAAATTGTCTATCGTGCTTCAAGATAAGAGGCAAGGAGTTGGTGGAGATGATGGTGACTTAGAGTTTAATCTTGATGAAACCCTACCTTTCACAGCTACACAACCTAAAACAGTTAAATTAGATTTGGTAGATGATGACTATGCTATTAGAGATGATCATTGTGAAGGAATTTGGGAGAATAATCGTTGTAAGGCTTAAATGAATTATTTGATTTTTTTGTTAAATATACTTAATAATATTTTATATTAACTTGATATATCTTGTTCTTACATTTATTAATTCGTTGTTCTTTGAACAAGAAATGGACGGATCCGGTCAACAGGGTTCTGGCGACGACAACTCTTTTACTAGCTAAAGAAAGGGTAGAGGGCCAACCCGTACGAGGCATTTGGCTTTATGTGATAAGACCACATAGCCTATAAGGATTACAGTGGAGTTTGATGATCATTTGAAGCCTATAGGAAAGACGGAGGCTCAAGTTACTAGTTATATGGGTTACGTCGCACACAGTATGTAACAGCCCCCGTAATAAGTGGTAATTAAACATTTTTAGAAACAATAATTAATTCTTAAATGACCAATATAATCAGAAAGAGTTAACCAAAAATATTTAAGTAGAAACTATGACAGAAAGAATAAATCATACAATGAAAAGACCATAGTTATAAAAGACTCCCATAATTACTTTGAAAGATCAACCATGGTAAAAAGAACAAAACTAATCAAATAGAAATCTACCATAGCCATTAACAATTTACATCCATAACAGTGCAGTAGCCACTATTCCAAAGTAGTAGAGATAATTAATGTAATAAGAAGTAATCAATACTTGATTTTTCATGTACATAACAACTCCATCACAAATATCTATAATCCCAAAAATATAACTAAAACCAATCATGAATGGGCTATAGCATCTGAAGTCCACCAAAATAACTACCACTACTGCCCACATCAATCGCAATCAAAATAAAAGTCACCTATACCCAAAAAGGGCTCCACCCAATAGCTCAAGTCTAGAATGCAGCGGAAAAATTAAACACATGTTAAGTTTAACAAAAAGGTCCTAAAGTTTGGCAATACACATCAAACAAATCATGTATACCAAAATAGAGGCTACTCAGAGTTGGAAGAGCAACTCAAGCCTTGGACAACTTCCCCTTGGGACCAACACCTGAACCCTCGCCTGAAAAATGTTAATTAACCACAGGGTGAGTCAAATTGACCTAGTAACCACAATTCCAATTCAACAAGTATACAGGGAGTGATTACAAGATAGTTAAGCTGGCAAAGTACAATTTCAAGACAACATATAGGATAAACATCTTTAAAGAAACAATATATAGTAATTCAAAAGTAACTTGCATGCATAAAACTTCCTCAACCATCCTTATAACCTCCTTGTAACCTCTAATAGAACCCATGGGCTCTTTACACATAACAGGATTCGTCTCTTTTACAAGACTGCACCAAGCTCTCCAATAATGAGGTGTAACTCGGCCAAAAGTTACGGAGCTCATATCGAACCATGAGTCCCCTTTCCTTGAAATATGGAAAGGTGTCATGTCCCTTGGACTGACCCTTGACCCGGCCAAAGGAAGGGTGATACCGAGGGCCCTAAAAATGTTAAAGCCAACCACTAAGCGCCAAGTGGCGGCTATACCACATGGTATAAAGTAACCAAACCTCCCACAATCATACTCCATCACAACTCGATACAGTTCCATGAGCAATTCAACAGTTCAATTTTCACACAATTCAATATCCATAAATTATTTCCATATTCAATACTCAATTTGGTCAACATCAACAATATAATCTCAAGATAAACCAATTCATGCCTACTTAACTAACACATTTATCAAAACATAAATTTCATACTTTTATTCTACACTTTTTATACATAAAACACTATAACATATAATGATAACATTTATAATATCAACATATGCTTATAATCACATCAACAAGCATACAAGGTAAATTAGAAAGTGGTTACCTCAAGTTCTTGACACAAGAACTAAAAGTAGGAGGATTCAAGACTTAAGAACCCAAACTAAGCTCACTCTACAATAATAAATTGATAAACATATATTAATATAAGAAGACTAATTAATATAGCATTAAAATAGTTTATTAACTAAATCCCCCTAATGGGCTCACTTAAAGGAAGTATAATAATTCATCTATTCCTCCAAGTAATGATTTCTAATACTTCCCCAACTCTATTTCTCTCATTTACATTTTTAATAAGAATAATTCCTTCAAATCATCCAAAAATATCCAAAAAGTGCTTACTTTAACTCTTAAAAAATAACCATATATCAACTATGCCTCCAATCATTACTACAATCCTATTCCCTTCTTCCATTAATCATTTCCCATTCATTAGAATCAATAACTTATATTATTTTTTCCAATTTACTCCAAACACCCAACTTTCACTAGTTAAAGTCTCTTCGAAAATCATCAACATTCCTATTTCAACAAAAATCCTCAAAGTTCAAGCATTGAATCCTCAATATAACCTCCAATGAACTAAACCAAGAGATAAATTTTGAAATTAATATCATCATTAACACAAATCACCATTTTTCAACCAAACCATAACCTACATTACCTCAAATCAACCATCCAAATAAAAATATCAGTCATAAGGCTTCTATTCTAACCCCATACGCTCCATTAATATCATAAAAATAAGTTAGAACTTCAAATATCAACAATCTATCAAACCCTAAAAATTTGTTCTTCTATCATAAACTTAGAAAAATAAATAGAAGAAACTAAATAGAGAAGGTAAGAAGAAAATAACTTACCTAGATGACTTACATGAGACCAAGTAAAACCCTCTTTTTTATACACTTCCTCACAACACGGCGCCACCAAGGAAATACGAACACAGTGCCACGGGGAGAAGGGAAGAAAAGAGAGAAAGGTCATGCTGTAACAGTGAAGGAGGAAATGAATTTGAATGGGAAATACCCCTCCCATTAAACTAAACGGCAGCATGCCTTCCAACAAATTTCAAATTTTTTTTCTTTTTTTTCCCTTAACAAAAGATGAGAGGGTCACGGGAATTACTCCCTTGCCTCTCCGGTAACAATGACCACCCACTTATATTATTTTATAATATATATTGTATTTATCTAACTATTTTAATTATTTTTATTTTTATTTTTTATAATATTTATTTATTATTTTTATTATTATTATTTTAACATAACTTGATTTATTTTCTCTTTCTCCTAAATTATAGTTTGTAATTAAGTCATTAAGAATAATTTTATTCTATATAAACTCCTTACTCAAATAGTAATATACTTCTAATTATTATTAATTAATCACAACCATAACTTAAATTGAATTTGTTGCTTTAATGTTACAGGATATACTTAAGGAGCAATTATCCCAAGGTACATTCGTCCCTCAAGGATGGATAGATATCTTGGCCACTGCCATTAGAAAGGTTGACCATCCCAGCAGAGTCAGAGGGACTCCTAAAGGGATTGGTATTAAACAATTTGTTGGCTCTGCTTCACGAAGAAGCACTGGATCATCCTCTACTAACATGGTATCTAAAGAGGAGCTCAACCAACAATTACAGGAAGAAACAGAGAGAGTTCGAGCTGAACTCAGTTAACAACACATGGCAGATATGCAAAAGATACGTGATGAATTCGATACCAAGTTTCAACAGGCTTTGATGATAATGGGCACGAGTGGATTCCAGATGCCTTGAGTATCAGAACCTTCCCAGGTAATAATCACACATCTTTTCAAATCTTTTAAAGGTTCATTTGATCCATTTAAACTTATTTAATGTGTCTTAGCTAATTTCATATTATGTTTCAAGGTTCACCTATGATAAAAAACAGGAAGGGTAGTAATAATCAGGCACAGCAACTGACAGTGTCTGAACCTGACCCTAGCCCTGATCCTATCAAAGACAATGGAATGCTGTGCGCTCTCTATATAGATTATGAAAATTCACCTATTCATGTTGCTAATAGTCGAGCATTCATGGCCACAATGATTCACGGCAAGAAAATTCTGAGCGATCAAGAAAGAGCGACAATGGAGAGGATTCTTCGTGATCAGGGCGGTACACCAGTGCCCAATCCTACTAATGAGGTTCAACTATTGGCCCAAGCTAAAGGACATTTCATTTTGTGGCCAAAGAGACTTATTGCAAAGCTAGTGGTGAAGAAGGTGGCAGCGAAGAAGGCCACAAAGAGTGCATCATCAAATCCTATACTCCTGCCTCTTCTTGGTGATGTTGCACTTATGTATTCCAGTTTGGAGGTTCTTCATTCCGTAATGCCAAACATGGATAAGCTCGTTACTTTTAAGATGTCGCTGGGGATTGTGGGTTTAGATATAACATACGACTTCACTGTTGACAAAAAGGACCTCATTCAGTTCCTCAACCTTGAGGAGCTTGATATAGTCTTCATGCAGCTCGCTATTTTGTAAGTTACAATATCATTTTCTTATTTCATGTTATACTTTATGCGTGTCCTAATATTTCTTATTTGAACAACAGGCACTTTACTCAAATCTGTTGGAACTGAGGACTTGAAGGAACATATGGTTTTATGTGTACTCAAAGGGTACAAAAAGAGCTTAATACTGTAGAAGTGAGGTCGATCTACATGATGACCATAATGACTCAGACCAGAAAGCCAATATATTTGATACCTTACGTGGAAAGATAAGTGTATTATTTTATTTGAGATACACAAGTTGTATTTGTAGGATTATAATTAACATGGTTTGTCTTTTGCAGTTATCATTAGAATCTAATTGTTTGTGCCCTTTTTGATAACAAAGTTTACTAGTTCAATTCTCTCTGTGGAAGTCCATCTAAAGAAACCAGAGATGTCATCGACACGTTAGTTTATGTTTATATATTTATTACATGTGAAGTTTATAAAAACATAATCTAATATCATTTTCTTTTATACTGTTGATAGGGCTTTTCATAGTTTCAATGTTGTGGTAATTAAACAAAATAGACAACCACCAACATGGATTCTCCCAAAAGTATGTTGTTTTGAGCTAAATATATACTTTTAAACCTTTTTAGATAAATTAAAGTTAATGTTTATAATCAATAATGTCTAATATTCAATTTTATATTTCATTTTATTAGTACTGTTGTCAACAAGGACATGTTGAATGTGGATACTATGTCATCCGCTACATGAATGACATCATTGAGACAGGAGTGATTGAGAAATTAAACGAGGTAAAAATAAGTTACGTTGCATGACATTCTTCAATTTATTTCACTTTTTTTTTTAAGTTCACTATGTTATTTTTTATTAACAAGTATTTCAAAATGCTATGCCATATCCCATGGAAGACATCAACTTGATAAGGGATACTTTGTCAACAACATTACTACAAAATGTTGAAACTTTCAAATAGTTAGGTCATTCCTCAAAAAATTCATTGTTAGATATTTTCTCTTGGTTCCTTCCTATACATGTTCATTATCTCTATTGTACAGACAGAAGTAGTTACTTTTCTTTCAAGATGCTGGTTCTCTTGGTTCCTATATGTGTTCTTTGGTCTTAGGTTCCCCTTGATTAGTTCTCTTGGTTCTCTATTTTTGCTTTGTACCTATGTTAAAAGAAATTTCAATGCTTGCTGTATATATTAACTAGCTAGTTGATTAATTGTTCATATGGTCTTGTTCTGCGTATTCGGCACTGCCTACATTTATTTGAAACTGTAAACTGCAGGGTGGCAAAAAAGAAAATCACGCAGAATTTTTTATTAAAAAAATTAAATTTTAACAGTGGTTATTTAAGTAACCGCCATTAAAACTCTTTTCCACGGTGGTTATTTAAAAAACTACCATGGAAAATTACACTATAACAGTGGTTATTAATTAAACCGCCCTTGAAAGTTAACTTTCCACGGCGGTTCCCAACCGCTGTATTTTGTAAACCTTTCACGTCAACTGTATCAACTTCGCCTCCAAAACTGACATGAAAAATCACTAATAATTGCCGTTAAAAACCTTTTTTCTGGTAGTGTGTGGTTAGCTTTTTTAACAGCGGTTATTTAAATAACTACCGTTAAAAACTTTTTTTTTTTAAATAATACTGCGTGCATTTCTTATTACCTCTCTGCAGTTTACAGTTTCAAATAAATCCAAGCAGTGTAGAATATGAAAAACTATTTCAAGATGACCATATGAATAAATAATCAACTAGATAGTTAATATACATACATACAACACAGCAATGCAGGATGAAAACCAATCCCAGCTATAACTACAAGATGATACCTTAGAAGTAGCTTGCTACTTCTCCTAACAACAAGTAAAGGCATAATTCAAAGAATAGTAACAAGCTAAGTAAATTTTGTTTGCACAATAAAACTAAGAAACATGTATGGGGAGAAACTAAAGTAACAAGCTAAGGAAATTCTGTTTGCACAATAAAACTAAGAAACATGTATGGGGAGAAACTAAGAGAAAAAAAATCCAACAATGAATTTTTTTAGGAATGACCTAACTATTTCAAATTTTCAAAACTTTGTAGCAATGTTGTTGACAAAATGTCCCTTGTCAAGTTGATTTCATCCATTTGATATGGCGTAGTATTTTGAAATAGCTGTAAATAAAAAATAACATAGTCAACTTAATAAAAAAATGTAAAAAGAATTGAAGAATTACATGCAATATAACTTATCTTTACCTCATCTAGTTTCTTAGTCACCCTTGTCTCAATGATGTCATTTATATAGCAGATGACATAATATCCATATTCAACACTCTCTTGTTGACAACGGTACTAACAAAATAAAATATAAAATTGAATATTAGACTTTGATTATAAACATTAACTTTAATTATTGAAAAAGACTTAAAAGTATATATTTAGCTCAAAACAACATATTTTTGGAAGAATCTATGTTGGTGATTGTCTATTTATCTTCTTCGCCACAACATTAAAACTATGAAAAGTCTTATCAACAACAAAATTTAATGATATTAAAATATGTTTTTATAAACTTCACACGTAATAAATATATAAATATAAACTAACATGTCGATGACATCTCTGGTTTCTTCGGATAGACTTCCACAGAGGGAATCGAACCAGTAGACTTTGTTATCAAAAGGAGCACAAACAATTACAGTGCAATGATAACTGCACAAATTAAAAGGAATGTCTCTTTTTTAAAAATAAAAAATTTGACAGAATTTCCCCTTAAATATGTAACAAAGGGAAAATTAGAGTGAAATACCAAGAAAAAGTTATATTTATTATAAAGAATTTTAAAAATTGTAATTATTTAAAAGGACTATATTATAATAAAAAAATAAAATATATAATTACTTTTAAAAATTAGATTAAGTAATTTCTTAAAAATTGGTATATATAGTGAATGAGCGAAAATATTGATAAAAATATAAAATCAAATAAACATATATAAGTTTTGTAAAATAGTTAAACAAAAATTATTTTAATCAAAATTAAAATTATTCTTCATAACATATTTCAACATGCTTAAAGTTTTATAAAAATATTAAATTAATTTAATATAATTTCTTTTCAAACACTTGTTTCTAATTTAAAGTTATAGAAAAAAATACATTTGTATATAAAATTTAGCTTATTGTAAAAATAAATTAAAACACATATATATTTAAAGAAGTAAATTTTTGTAAAAATATTATTCTCTTTAGGTCCTCCATTCTAATTTTTCCTATAACAAATCCTAAATTTGCATAAAAAATAAATAAATAAATCAACCAAACCAACTTAAAAATGTAATATTTTGTTAAAAAAACACTTAACATGTAATAAAAAAATTAAAAACAAGATAAATTTGAAGAAATATAACAAATAAAACAAAAGTAAGAATTCAATTTCAAACCAATTCACTGAATAAAAATTCTTAAAGCTAAAACTTCTGAATCCACAAATGATATCCATTTGCAATAAAATTTTAAACAACATTTTATCATCGATCAAAGTTAATAACAAAAAAAAATTACCAAATAATGAACCGATTATTTATTACTAAATTATCAAATTTATTACAAAAAAATTACCAAAAATTCGAAATAAATATCAAAAATTATTAAAAAAATCAAAAACTTCAAAACTAATCAACTTCAAACATTTAAACATGTTTCTAATACCATATATAGGAAGGAATTGAGGTTTTCTCACACCAAATGCCACCAATCAACAACTCAAGCACATAAAAAATGCAAAACCAACAATGCAAGCCAACAACAATATAAAACTAACAAACCCATTTGAAATACAATAGATTTTTATAGTCAAAACATCCAAGAAACCAACAAAAATTAAAAAGATTGAAAGAAGAGGATACTTACTCAGTAGAAACGATTCAAAGGCACGAAGTTGGGCGTTCAAATGGCAGTGGATGGCGGCAAGACACCATAAGCTAAATGGAGGAGTTTAAACAGTGGGAAAGGTTGAGGAATGGCCGGTAATGGAAGTTTATTGGTGGTTGGACAGAAGGAGACCACAACGCACTGATACGAAACTGTGAAAATGAGTAAAACTGAATCCTATCCCGTGTTATTTTAAAACTTTCCACAGTGGTTTTCTTAATAACCACCGTGAAAAATTAATCATTAGGCCACTTATTTACAAAAATGCCATCGCCTTTTTTTCCACGGTGTTTTTCTTCTTAACCGCCATTATTTTGCGACGTTAAATGTCTTTTTTCTAGTATTGTGTGTATAGATTTAACATGCATGTTTTGACATTAAACTTACAAGTTTTTAGACAAAATGAAATCCTATTTCAGAAATAAGACGTGGTCAAAGAGTTCAATAGCAGAGGATTATTTGGGAGATGATCTTAATTTTTGATGACATTGAGATGTCTTTTAACTACCTACCTCACATTGATGAATGTCCTGCTAGTTTTTCCACATCAAGTGATTTCTTTCCTCCTATTGGGAACCAGTTGGAGGACTTGAGTACCTCAAACTTACTCCTACTGAAAAGTTCCAAGCGCACAAACAAATTTTGATAAATTGCAGTTAAGTTGAACCATTCATCCAATAGGTATTACACTCACTTACCTTCTTATATTTTAAGTTTCTTTATTACTGACTCTTCTAACAAATTATGCTCAATTACAAGGAGTTTGGAAGTTGTGTCAAGCAACAGCTATGAGTTCATATATAAACATCCACGGAGGTTGATAAAAATGTCCACAGAGAATTTTTCAATTGGTTTGCATATTCAATAAGTAACAACAACAACTCCCACACAGTTGAACTCAAAAGTCTTGCAATTAGTCCACTTGATCATCCAAGAAGGTTTACTTCGTATAATGTCAATGGATTCAAATTCTGTATGGTTGCACGTGATCAAGGTTTGCTCACACAAGAACCTAGAGTTTTTGGCATGTTTGGGATGAGGAGTTATGCTAGTAGCAGTGACAGCAACATGTGATTTGGAGGTGACCCCTACTTTAAAAAGCTCATTGACATTGTTGAATTAAATTATCTCGGGGTTTCTACTGTGGCTCTGTTCAAGTGTTCCTGAACAAATACAGCAACTTCATAGAGACTCACTACTAACGAATTAGGCATCACATCTACAGATCATGACCCATATATTCTTGCATCTAAGGCACACTAGGTTTGTTGCGTTCAAAATGAGAAACATAAAAATTGGAATATAATGATCTACCTGAAGCCACAAGATCTTTAGAACATGGGTGATGATGATGACATTACATACAACAGTAAGTCCTTCCAAGTGACAAATTTTAAAAACTTCTTCTCTAAAAGAGATGATAATTTAGCCATTGTCAAGTGTGCCTTCTTCATCAAACTTATCATAAATTGTTTTCATTAAATTAATTATCAGTTATGATTTAATTATTTAATTATATATAATTATTTCTAACTATCTAAATTAATATCGAGTTTCAAGCAGGATGATGATAAGTAAAATTTTGAAAAATTAATATAACACGTGTAATTATTTCAGGTAAAGTGACCAAATTCATTGCATTTTTTAAAAAGAAAAATTTAATCACTTTGTAGCGATTCCTCTAAATCATACCGCTACAAACTTATATTCATCCGCTGCAAATGAAGACAAACTGCTAAAAATTGAGAACCACTACAAAAAAAAACTTATTCTTATGTTTTGCTATTATGAGTTTTATTTTTGGGTTTTTCATCTAAATTTTCATTTTTAGTTTTTACTTACATTCTTGCATTTTACTAATATGTTTTTTTCCCCTTCTCTCAAGTATTCCTTGTGTCATGCATGGAGCTTCTTAATATTTTTCACATTTTTCCTTCCATATCATCCTCATCTATATTTTCCAAATTTTTTCAGCCTTCATAAATTATAGTTATATTAATTAAGAAAATCGGACTTTTATTTTATATATACGATAAACACTTGTAGCAGTTCCAGAAATGTTATAAATTTTGGCGCTAGTTTTTCCAAAATTCAAAGTTTGTAGTAGTTTGTTTTGGCACTATCGTCAAATTTTTTGATTTTCACTGAACCAAAACTCCCCCCCCCTCCCACCATTAATAGTAATTCCTGTGCCAGCTAATAGTATTCAAATCTCATTTCCTGCCAGGTAAAATTTCACCCATATCCGCTGCAGATATTAAGAATTTCCTGCCTATTTCTTTGAAGCGGTTTGATAACCAATGCTAATGTCGTCATAGTATGCTCGACTCCTTCTGCCATTTGTAATGATATGTATAATAGCTACAAACTATTATAGCAGGTTTGACCACATAAGTAACAGTTCTTAAAACCGATACTAAATCATTTGCCATGGTAGATTTTGTAGCGGTTTGATAAACAGCTACAAATATAGTTTTTAGCAGTTACAACTGCTATTGTAGCACCTCACTCTAATATATACTAATGGGGTTAATATAATGACTATGAACCACTAATACCTGGTTTTGGACCTGGAAAAAACGGAGCCAATTTTTTTTTCATTCCATATTATCTTTTCACATTCGTACTTTTAAAAGACAAATTCCAACACAGGAGTTGAACCTATAAGCAACATTGGAATTCAATATTTAACAAATTCAAAGCTTTTAAAAAGTTGTCCAATGGTTCACAATCAAACCTTACATATAACTTACATATATAGAGACCTAAAGTAATATTTAAGCTAAGTCCCATCCCACAAATAACTAATAAATATATACATGCTCACCACTATTAATATACTTAAATATAATAGTCATTTCGGTCAATGACACTTACCTGTGCTCGGCAGTATGCATGCCTCCTTATGGAGGATACAAAAGTGTACCTATATATCTAAAACAAGTAATTGCTACTTGCCAAAATAATTATAATACAAATATAATTAAATAATCTACATATTTATACAAAGAGAAGTAGGTATTCTTGCTCTTCTCGAAGCTCACCTTTCTTCTCTTGCTATTTCCTTGCCCTCGCTATTATCGGCCCTAGCTATATCACATAAAAGGGAGGGTGAGATTTTGGAAAATCTCTGTAGTAGTAATTTCTATCAAACAAATGTGCAGAGTACACAAAGCATACAAAACAAGCCAAAGGAGAACATAACCTTGCAAGCTAATACAATTAAGCATTTGTGCACAATGATAGATAGACAAGCTGGATAAAAAATGAGCAAATAATTAGCAGATACTGCCCTGTGTCTATCAGCTACATGTGACCACAGCCAAACCATGCAAGGAATTAAGGATTACATGTTCTCATGCTTTAAAACAGCAATATGATACAAAACAAACATACAACAATCATACACGAGTGTAAGATAAGAAAAAAAACCACTACCTAAACCTTCTTCCTTCAAGTCAAACCTAACTTTTTCTTCTCAAGCCATCTCCTTGGTGGGCTTACACAAATATCAAATCCTATAAATTTGTAAGGGTAGATTAACACTTGATCTAATTACAGTTTATAAGTTAAATAACTTTCTTTAAATCCCAAATGTTTTCAAATTCTACCCTAACTTAATAGTTATATCCTGACCTATTTTTCTCATTCATATTATAGCTTCCTACATATTTTCCTTCTTTTTGTAATTCCAAATAGTTACCTTACTTAATAACTTGTCATCTTGGTCAAAAATATTATTTATATACATATATATATCACTTAAAGACCAACAAGGTGCCATTCATACCTCAAAAATCTAATCTCGATAAAGTAAAATTAATTGAAATCCAACTTCACTAATTTTACCCCTATGACCGAAACACACAGACAATTATATATATAATTGCACCAATTGATTTTATTTCATTTTCCAAGGTAACGTAATCTCTAAGATTCCTAAGTCATTTAATAGCTTAATCCTTCTTCCAAAATAATTCTATAAGCTCTCGTAGCTTTTATTTACAATTAACTTAATGTTTATCATTTAATCCAAAAGTAATGTCAATTTCTAACTATCTATTAATCCTTTTAAACTTGCGTCTATCATTCCTCCAACAACCTTCCTAGTAACTTCTATCGATTAACAATTTTCATCCACCATTTGGAAACCTCAACAAACCTCGAGCAATAAATTTCAAATCAATTTCCTAGTTTAAATTATTTGATCCCCAAAATAGCCACCAAATTTAATTCTAATCGCAATCATTAAATGTCCAAAACTTCCCATTGTAGTCAATCTGTAACTATTGGTCTATTCCTTGATCCCCATGCCTTTTTATAATACTTCCAAAATACATTTGAGCTATCACTTTGAAATCTCAATCAATATTATCATCAATTCAAAACCCCAAACTTCAACAGTTGTGTCAATTCCTAACTTCCTTTATTTCCTATACCCTTCGGCCAAACACTGTAAATATCCATTGACGTTATATTCCAAGTAAGCAATTACTCTTCAATAACTTCTAAAAATCTCCAATAGCTTAAAATCAATAACCTTCTAACTTCAATTAACAATTAGATTTGAAAGAAACCAAATAGTTTTCTTTCTTCCTACTTCTCAACCTTTCCACATACTCTCTTAATAATAACAAACAATAGTAACTTTATCATTCAATTCCCTTGTTCTAAATTCAATATAATCTCTTTCACTCCTTCTACTTAGCAACTTTTGCATTAACCACTATCTCATTTACAGAAGGACCCTTCTCCCATAATTCTAAAATTATTTTACACCTATACTAATGTTGAAATCAATTTTTTAAACGTTTTTACTTCTTACTCACACAACCGTATATATATATATATATATATACACACACACACATACGTATAGACACCCACTTCCTATACCTAAATCCATTCCCTCAATCTCACCAAATGCATATATATATATATATATGTATGTATGTATATGTATATTGATTTCTTTTCATTAGCTTTTGGGTATGATAAATTCCTTAAAATTCGGACAGCCCTACTATACCAATCTGAAATTTTCTTCAACATACAGAACAATATAATGCTTTAAATCTTGGTTTTACCATCTATGTACATGATTTAACTACCCGTAGCAATGATTCAGCCTTTAGAAATAAAAATCAGCAGGGTTAAATTTTGTTTCAGCTTCAAATGTTTGAACCCCGCCTAATGCTTCCATCATCCCATATCCAAGCATCACACATATAACTTATTTACTTAGCGCTTTGACACTTCCACATTCTCACAAAATCCGAACGGCATCCTTTCTAAAATTCCAGATTCAGCATACACTCCTAAACCAGTTACAACCAACAAAACGAGAGGAAGTAAGCATATACATTCTCATATATATATGCACATAATATCTTCTCCTTTAAATTCCATAGAACCCGTGTCATCACCAAGCAAAGAACCCCCTGTTTCACCCTTGAAAAGCTAGAGCAAGTAGTAACAAAAATCAACATGCAACTCCTCTACTTGCTCAAACAAACTTTAGTCCACCCCTTGCTACCATTTCCTTAGCTTGATCATTAGTTTTCTAAATAACCCAGAATTTTTAAGCTTTCATCAACTCTTCAGGAACGAAGCAAATGAAAGAAAGAAACACAGGAGGATGTTCACAAGACTCACCTTAGTCTAGATCCACCGTTGCATATAAAGATTGAGAGCTTTATCACTACCACAATAAACACTTTTACCTCTATTCTATAAGCCTTTTTACATCTGTTTTTTAGGGGGTATAAAAACAAGGGACGTAATAACTATGTTACTTTTTACATCTATTCATATTTTTTACGGCTGTTTTACTTAAGGCAGAATTAAAAAGTCTTACTTTTTGTGTCTGTTTTACCCAAAACAAAGGTAAATTTTGGGACATTTTACCTTTGTTTTGGGCAAAATAGAGGTAAAAAGTGGATTTTTTTTTTATAAAAAAAAAGCCCTATACTTATGATTATCATATAAAAAATCATTTCAATATTAATATACATATCTGAAATTAGAAACAACTACATTGCATTCTAAAAAAATAAATTTCATCTTATAATCAATAAACAAAATGATCCAATATCAATTATAATTTAAAAAAAACAACTAATAGAAGTTAAAAGTATACCAAGAGGACTATAACAATACAAGTTAAACAAGACAACAAACTATCCTCACTAAACTGGAACTAGCAAAATGCATACAATTTTTGCCTACTGTTCTTGCTTCAACAGCATGTCCTTGTAACACTTTGAACATATATTCATGGTAGTAGCCCTTTTGAAGAAGCGACGGTTATTGATGCAAAGCATTGTCTATTCATCTTCCTCCACCTTTCACCACCATAACCGTCAGCTAAAGAACGAGGAGCAGACCTTACAGAACCTGTTAACCACAATGAACCAGCAACCTCCAACTTCATCTCCCCATTTGGCCTTCACTGTTGAAACTCGTAAATCTTCTTTTGAGTATGTGTGTTGAGACGAAAGTGTGGAGTGGGAGAGGCCGTGAAGTGTATGCGCCGAGTTAGAAAGGTCGTCAAGGGAGTATGTGCGCTGAGGGAGAGAGGTGTAAGCTGATGAGAGCCTTTGTCGTTTACCTTGGGGTTCCCAATCAAAAATAAATCCAAGCAATGCAATATAATGCACAACCCGGGTCGTTTCACTTTGAGGAGCCGAAAACGAAATTAAACCCTAGTAAATAAATGCAAGTAACCTAAACTATAAAAAGAGATTTTTTATTTTTAAAAGCTGTTAATTAAATACTACGAATCAAATTAAAATTAAAATACTTATTTTTTGGTTATTTTCTTTTATATAAAAGATGATTGAAATAACTGAAGATGAAAGAAATGAAAATGAGACACACAAATAACACTGATAAAAATCAATCCTCCAATTCAACAACGCAGGCAATCATCACTCTAAAAGATGTGGGAGTTAAAAACAATGAATTAAGAATTATAATTAAGCTTTTGATCCAACAACCGAGCCACCTCGAGTTGCCACAAAATATTTTCCTAAAATCCCAACTTACTAACTGCAACCGGAATAGTAAAATGAGATTAAGGATGCCAAAAACCAATGCTTGATTAGAACTCTTAAATCCAAAATAACAGAATTAAAGTTAGCAAGAGACTATATGATCCAAAATTCTAAGCCACCTTAGAAAATCACAATATATTAATTCCAAAATCAATACAAATGTCATAACCACAACATTATAATTGAAATCAAAACTATAAACAGCCCAATGTCAAATACTAAGCAATAATTCAGTCACAATAATCTCCAAATATAATCAGATTAAGCAATACAAGATTTTCTAATAATCAGAATAACTATCCTAAGACCTAGGAATGTTAAACAATTATTAGACAGGAAATTAAAGTAACTAAAACTCCCCTTTGATGATCCAAGCTCCTGCCATTATTGTTGAATCAGAGAATTGTGAAGCTAGCCACGGTTTGCCATCAAAATTGCTGTAGTCAATGTTCTGTTGTGAGCTTCCATGGAAGAGAAAAAGGAGACGGAACAGTGGTCCTCACTGGTGCTGTGCGCCGGCAAGGAGAAGACGGTGTATATGGATTGGGTTGATAGGAGAGGAGATGGATGATTTCGAGTTGATGGAGGTGAAGAAATGGAGTCGGACGAATCGGATTGAAGAACACGCCGTCAACACCTCCGGTCCTCACTCTCTCACTCCTCCTGTCGCTCTACGCTGCCACCAGCAAGAAGATGACGATGATGATGTTGGTGAACGGAGAGAATGTCGGATTGTGCCGTCTCCTCTGTTTCTCCAGCCGCCCTGCTCTGTTCTCCGCTTCTGCGTGTGTGTGTTCGGCGTTTCCCTTCGGCCTCCCCTGTTTTGTGTGTGCGCGTTTCGCATCGGCCGCCTTGCGTCTTCTAGCTGATGATGATTAGTATTAGGAATATTAGGTTGGGGGAGCAAAAACACAACGTTTTGCTCCCTCTTTTTATTATATTATATATTTATTTTTTTTGAATTATATTTTTTCTTTTTTTATTTATTTATTTTTTCTTTTATTTATTTTTATTTTTAAATCTTCTAAAAACCCTGAAACAAAATTCAAAATAAGGTAGCATTAATTGTCCTCAAAATCAATTAATCACAATTAAACCAAAATATACAATTTTGTCCCTATAAAATAATAATTCAAAATAAAATAAATTAAATCAATTAAGGCAAAAAGGGACCAATTAAGCTGACAAAACTCATATAAAAGATATCAAAATATATAAAAATAATTGAGTTTGTCATAAGCGTAGAAGGAGAGAACGGCAAGTGAGCTGTGGTTCACCTTAGGGCACAAATATAAAGCTGAAGCAAATTATTAAAAAAAGTTACAAGAAGAGGATATTCTCGTCTCTTTTTTAAAAAACAGACAAGAATATTCTTAATCCTTGTCTGTTTATAAAAAAACAGATGAGAATACTCTTCATTTTCGCATCTATTTGAAGAAACAGAAGAGAAAAGTAATTTTTCTCTCTGTTTTTTACAACAGACATACATATGGGAGGTAAAAAGTGTATTTTGTTGTAGTGTGGCTCTCTCTTCCTCTTCACTTCTTTCACTTCACCTCCGACTCCCCAACTCTCTCTCTCTCGGTTCCTCGCTCTCTTTTCCAACTCGAGATCGCAAAATGAAGATGGAAGATGTGCTGATGGCTTAAATCAAATAAAAAGGATGAGAAATGACCATTATACCCTTCAACAAGTTTGTGTCATCACTTTTCTCCTTTCACTATTTTTTGTAATTGTAAAATAAACCCAAGAATTAATAAACAATGTTTTATATGTATTTTTCTTACCCAAGAGCTTCCTTGACCCCTAAAATAATTTCCATAAAAATGTTGGGTCAAAAATCAATTCCCAACTACTTTTCTTGGATTATCTGAAAAAATAGCCCTTGATTCTAAGAATTTTATCCCTCAATTAGTATTTTTTACCTCATAAAATAATTATCCTAAAATTCCTAACTCAAATATAAATCTCTAACTATTTTTTCTTTAATTTTCTAGAGAAATAGATAACTCTAAAAATTATTTAAGCCACTTTTTGTGGAATAAACTTTTTTATAAAGTTTTAATCATCAAAATTAATATTTCAGAATTTTTCTAATTTTATTTAGGCATTAAATGATTTTAATGAATTTCTTTCTGTTCTTCATTAGTCAGAAAATTCGGGGGTATTATATTTACAGACCACACAAAATAACTGCTACGAAATGATGCTTCTTTTGTAATGTTTGGTGTATTAATTTAAGAAAAATCGTAAATCAATATAAAAATTTTATATTATTTTTTTTCAACAACGGAAATAAATTATAAAAGAAAAAGCGAAAATCTCTTTAAAAGGCAAAAGAATTACCCAAATTTCAATTTGGGTTGCTAAATTAAAGAAATCATTAATAGGTCATATGACCCAACTTATAATTTAGAAATTTTGTTAATTACCTCACTGCTATTATTAGAAAAGGAATATTGAAAACAATTTGCTATTGCATACAAATGGAAACTTATGAATTGCGAATTGCAAAATTTAACTTGTTGAGTTTTAAAACTATCTTGTGCTTGAATTAAAAGAGGTTTATTGCAAAAGTATTGTTACAAATAATGGGAACTTGTCATTTTTGGAATTTAGTGTATTACAAAAGTTTTGTGTGCGTGAAAACTTTTGAATTGAGAAATTTAACTTGTTGAACTTTAAGGCTGTCTTTTGCTTGAGTATACAAGAGGTCTTTTGCAAAATTTTTTGCTGTGAAAGGGAACTTGTGAACGGCAAAAGTTAACGTGTTTATTTCGGAGGATGTCTTGTTTAAACTACAAGAAGGTTAGTGGAGAAGTTCTATTGCAAATGGAAATTTGTGAATGATGGATGAAAACTTGTGAATTTCTCAATTTAACATGTAATTTTTAAGGTTGTATTGTGCTCGAGTTATGAGCTTGTGAATTGTGGATGAAAACTTGTGAATTGGGGATGATACAACTAGTATTGGTACAATGTAGTCGGGGAAATGGGGATTTTAATAAATCATCAGTTTTGTAGAGAGTGATTATAAAATGATTAAAGAAACAAGTAGATATCATTTCATAAAGTTTCAGTGAGTGTAAGTGACAGCGTCGAGTTGCCTTTGAAGACACTATAGACTATTCGAAGCTGGCAATATTTGTAGACTCTGCTTGACTGACCAATTACGCAAGATATTGTGATAATATGTGGGTGAAACAAGATATTTTAATTGGTAGTTTGGTTTATGCTTAATTGACCAATTACGCAAGGTCCCCATTTTGCTCCAATTCTTATTGTGCTCATTCTCTGCTAAAGGTGCATAGTTAATCTGAATTTCCAATGCCTTTTATTATAATATATCGCTTGGATTATATGTTCTTAGTAGTTAAAACTCTATCACATAAATTGTACACCTAAATTAAGTTACTTTATAATCTTCCGATAGAATGAGAAATCGCAATTCACAAGGGATCCAGAAGTTTACAGAAAAGTATACAAGGTACAGAAGGGAGTAATAATTAGGCCCAGAGCATTTGATGAGTAGTTAGTTAACAAGGGTAATTTGATGTTATTTATTATCACTTGTTTTTTTTTTTTCTTGATTTGTAACTTTTTGTTTTAGAAAGTGCATCTATTCTGTGGTAAGGGTGTCTTTCTCCAGTTGTATTTTGGTCAGCATTTTTGTTCTAGTGTTCTTTGTGTCTATATCAATGTGGTATAGTTCATTCGTAGTATTATTACCTCATTCTTAACATAAGAGTTGTTTAACTAATTTGAGTAGATTAAGAAAGTTTGTTAAGTTAGCTACTTATAATAAATATGAGTTGAATTCTCTATAGTACCTTTTAATCATAAATATTATTGTATGGAAATTTTCTTGATGCATGTAGTTAATAAAGATATTTTAGAGAATGAACTAAAAATTTAGAGGCACATTGGATTGAAACATTATATTTAGGACCAAATACAGTTCTCAATTAACTCTTATATTAAGTACTGGAGGTAGTATTTCAGGAAGAAAAAAAAACTAGTGTTGGTCTCACGAGCTGTACTGTTCATAACTCATGATAGAAAATTTATGATATACTCCCTCCACTCTTATTTATAATTAAGCACCTATTAAAAAATTTATATAAATTAAGAAAATTAGTTAAAATTAAATATTCCTTGTAAATGCCAAAATTATCCTTAATGAAAGTCTTTAGTTAGAAGAGTTTTTTTAATTGGCTAGAAAGTACTAGTTTATTAGGGATACTAAATGGAAGAAATTATTACTTTAGACAAACATTAAGGGGTTTCCGTCCAGAATATTAATGATTACACACATTAATAAGATATGGCGGCAAATTTTGAAAAGGGAAAAAGCTTGATTTGATTAAGCTCATGATTAACCGTGAGAAAAGGTTGGTCAGAAATGAACCAGGTTGTTCTTGCAAGTGTACAAACAAGACAGCCATTAGAACCTTAATATAGCAATTTTCTCGGACAATGTCAGAGATTCCAGGGACGGTTTCTTCCTCTTCCACATTTACACGATTCAAATCCAGAAGTTGGCATCTATGCAGAAGAAGCCTGTAGCTCAGTTTCTTCCAATCTATTGGGATGGCAGCATGATGCTGATGAGGTGAAGAATGGCTCAGTCTGGTGGTAAAATTCGGGTATTTTAAAGATGATGCTATTCAATTTGGAAAACAGTTGAATATCTATATGGTTGAATCTATCATTAAAAATAAAAAGCAAAAATATACATTTAATCTTCTAACTTTGTATAATATTTCAGTTAGTCCCTTAATTTTTTTTATGGTTACTTTTTAGTTCTCTAACCCTAATATTATCAGTCTCAAATGATGATTTTTTGTGTCAATCATTGTTAATTATTCTAAAATGTTAAACTTATATGTTAATATTGTGAATGTTTTGTCTACATCAAAATTTAATATCGACAATTTTTTTAATGAAACTAACGGTATTAAAGTTAGAAAACTAAAAAGATATTAAATTCTTAAAACATCCACAAATTTATAATGTGACAAGAGTTCCCTTGCTTTGTTATAACAAGCATCCGTTTTGTTTTATATATACTATTGCATCCATTGTAGTTGGGGCTGAGGAGACTGAGTTATGCAGGGTTAATTGTACAGATGAGAGAATAAAATATATAGTGTTTTTCTTTAAGAATTAAGTACATCCAGCATGTCAAAATATTTCTCAGGTTCATCTAGCATCTTAAAGTATTTTATGATAGATCCAGTACTTTGGAGCTTTTTTTTTTTGTGCATCTAGCTCTGTAAGGTATTTTTTTGTCTTAGTGGCTGGATGCAAACAAAAAATATTTTAGGATGTTAAATGCACTTAAAAAATATTTTAAAGTGCTAAACGATTATAAAATACTTCAAGGTGTTAGATGCAATTAAAAAAAAATATTTCAGCATGTTAAATACACCACAAAAACATTAGACTACTAAATATACCTAAAAATATACTTCGAAGTGCTAGATGAACTTTAATCATTTTTCTTTAAATAAAAGGGGAAAAAGAACATTACTTGTTCTCTGATTTGAAGGGCTCATATCAATAGCTGTTCTATTTATGTCTTCATTTATGTTAAACTTACTTGTGGCTTGGCTTGTATTAAAAGTCAATTGATATTGGACATTTCTTTAAGCTTAATTCTACTAAATAAATTGTTGGTTATTTTAATATTAATGTATGTGTAGAGGCTACTTCAAGTTGGTGAACTTCAAATTATTTTAAATTATAAGGAGAGGCATTGAAAATCAAGGGTCATTTTATGGTATGGGAATTCAAAAACGATTTCCAAGGTTTGCTTTTTGGCGTAAAGAGAATGAAAGATTCTAACGAGTCCAAGACCAAACGCAACCCAAAACTTTATTGGGTTTTACGTTTTGGCCCAAAAATTATTCTAACAATTCAATTTATTTTGCCTGCAGCAATTAAAACAAATGCGGAAAAACATAGAGGGTTAGCAGTTGAATCTAGCAAAAATGGTTAATTCGTTATAATGTAATAAATTAATATTCAAATTTTTATTAGAAAAGGTGCCAATATTGATGTCCAACAATGTTTTAAATAGGATTACCTCAAATAAAAAAATACTTATTTGTAGCCAAAAATAAAAAGACTCATATTCAAAGCATCTGTAAAAAACTGGGGGATTGTTTGCAAGTCAGAATTTCTGGTGGAGGTTTGATTTCTTTCATGTACTGGCTATTTAATTAGGAAAATGAACATTGCAAAATTATACAACATGTAAATAATCTTTATAAATTTTAAAATTTATAATAAATCTCCACGAATTTTACATTTATGTCGATGATTTTCATGATGTTAGTTGTGTTTTTTTTTTTTCAAGGAGTCTAAGGACTTTATCTGCTTATAACTTAAAATTTTATAGGGCTTATACGCATATAAAAATAAAATCTAAGGGATATAAAATCAATAGTTGATGTTATCTACATAAAATAAAAAATCATAGAGCTTAGGTATAAGATTTTAAAGGTTAAGGAATTATTTGCTTATGATGAAGGGGGAAAAAAAAAACCAAATCAGCTAATTCAACCGGTTTGTAATCCGATCTAGTTTAAAAGTTAAACTAGTCATGAAGTAAATAATATCCACCTGGTTAAATTAGTAAAAATTAGGGTGAATTGATAAAAACTAATGTGAACTGATTTGAATGATTATATTGTTATTGATTTTCTATTTTTTCTCATTTAGCTCATAATATTTCAATCACTATAAATTGGAATGAATTTTTAATGATGATTTTGATATCAATTCTTGTTAATGGTTAGCTATTAAAAATCGTTAAACAAATGTTTTTAATATGTTGTGCTCTATTATTGTCCCTGATCAAAATTGTTATATTTTTTTTGTATTTGTCATTGATGATTATTAATATAGCTATATTTTATTATTTTAATTATTATATTTTTTAATATGATCGAATTGACACTGGTCTGATCTATGGACACTTGAATCACTACATTGACATATTTAGGGCTGTTTTGGAATAGCTTATAAGTAATTTTTCAATCGTATTTATGTAATACGAGATAGTTATATTAGAAGAGTTTTGTCTCGATTTATGTTTAACGTGTTTATAAGTAATTTCTATCACTCTGCCAAACAGGACCTTAATGTCTAGTTCTCGTTTTTTCCTTGTTCATACTACAAAATTTATAAAAGTTTTGTTATAATTTATTGAAAAAATACATGCACAAATTTAGAATAAATTGGAAAACCCCACAATTTTTCTCTTTTAGTAATAACATTTTGGGAGAATCCCAATTAAATCCAATTAAAATACTTAAATTTAAATTTAGGCTTACATTTTTAACAGATTTCTAATTAGGTCATGAGATCTTATTAAAATTTTTTTAATATTTTTAAATAATCAAAATGCCCTTCTTTAATTAAAAAAAAATTGATTGTCTATCCCTCCCAAATGG